>NW_008795126.1:4079162-4087867 GCF_000699145.1 Aptenodytes forsteri | reverse complement strand
CGACGGCCGCCCGGTTTCCAGGTCGGGGGGAGGGAGAGAAAAAGGAGCTGCTGGCAGGCAGTCGGCGAGACCCAGCCAAATTTTTCCCTCAGGCACCCAGTTCTAATGCCCAAACTGAGAACAAGTCTAGCCACTCTTCCCACGCCAGAGAAGAAGAAGGGAGAAAGCAGAAATTAAAAATAAGAAAGACTGGACCCAGGTGTTTTAAATATCCAGCTCCAGTAAGTGGAACCGGGGTGGAAGTCTACCATCCAAAAAAACCAAACAAGACTGGATGTCCTGCACCAGCTCTGGAACATCTCCTCAGGCTCCGCGTTTCCTGGTGAAATGGCCGTTTGTGCTGTGGGTGTCTGGAGCGTGCAGTTCAAGGGCTAGGACAGAAACGATCACCTTCCAGTTGGAACTGTGTGCTGACGATTAGGCACTGCTCAACTGTCAGGGCGTGCTTGGGTGTGGAATTGCTGCTGTGGTTGGTTGGACATGGTTGGACTTATTCTCCATTTGATGATCTTGATGATCAGCTGTAGGGTCTTAAGTGCAAGAAGTGGAGGATCTGGCAGGTTTCACGTGGACAGTTTTTACTGTCTCGTGGTCTTTCAAAGTCTTTAACAAAGATCATAGTTAAGGGATTGCATTGCTCTATTAGGACTGTATTTTGCTGAGTGGGACACAGATCTTCTTTCAGGTGGACAGCACTTACGTTCTCCTACGTGGTGTTAAATTATCGGAAGTACATGATGATTTGAATAGTATCATTGACCTTTTCTCCACCATTTTGCAATATCTGTCGTATTACTTTGCAACTTTAAGGATATTGCATGTCAGCTGTATTGCTGTTGTGACTCTGGCGTAGCCAGTGGGAGTTCTGTGAAGAACAACTTTGACCCGAAAAAGTTAGTGATAAAATTTTGCATTAGTAATTTCTGGGATGTGTAGAGGATCTTTGCCTGGTCGTCTAAGTTTTCTTTAGATGTTTGGATTAGTTCTAGAAAGACATAAAACTAGTACCTCTTAGGCTAATGGTAGCCATGCTGGTTTAGCTCCTACTCATCATTAAAAAATTCTGCTTTTTTATGATCTTTGTGTTTATTATAAGACGACGATGTTTGACAGTTGGATGTGGGCTGTGCATTGAGTACTACTGCGTGGCATACGAGTGATGTTGCTCAAGTAGTAACCTGGCATGGAGGTGTTCTGGGAGAGAGCAGACTTATAACCCAGATTGCAGTCAATTTTAGGCCCAGTCATTTTGCAGGCATTTGCATGGATGAATGTGAATTGCTAGTACTGTGGTTCAAAGCCTCTGAATCACTTCCTTTCTTTGTTACTCCATTTGAACTACTTTTGCTTATCATTGTATAATATGGAAGAATTGTATCCACCAGAACAGGTAGGTGGAAGTATGGCTATTCATTTCTTGTTGTGTGAGGTGTTTGGAATATGACCTGTTCAACAGGTCATGGTGTAAAATCTTTATCTATGTGTTGGACATGTGGGAAAAAGTATGTGCAGGGCTTAGATTATCAATCCATCTACATTTTGTATCTCCACTGTGAAGTTCTTCTTGATGGAGGTCAGAAGAAATGTCTAGAAAGCTGAAGAGTTTGTATGTCTAATAGGTAGCAAGTGTGTAGATGGTAGTAGCTTCATTTAAAAAATGACTCGGCTTTGCCTCCCTGGTCTTCCCCGTCCCAGAAAACCAACCGCATGAAAGGGACTCATTAGAAAGAAGCTCTCACAGCTGTGATGTCCCACACCAGTTAGCACGTGAGATGAAGTGCTTTGTGCCTTCAGAGCTGTCACCTCCGTTCTCGCTTGGATACACCATTCTTTTCAGTCCTCCTGAACAAGTAAAACATTATGTGGATGGCAGGATGATCGTTAAACAGTTTCAGGATTTTAGTTTGAAATACGTTGGGGCTATTGGTGTACATAAATAATTTGGGACTTATGGTGACATTCCAAAGGTATACTACACTCCTGATTCCTCTTTGACTCCATTAGTAATATCTGAGTCCTTCAAGGGCTCTTACTGACCTTCAGCAAATAAGACAATAATTACCTCAGCAATTTGGAGTATTTAATACTGGCTGCAAAATTATTTTTGTTAAAGCCAGTCATGATCTAGGAGCCATGATAAAGCACATTAAAAAGTACAGTGTGTATTACCTATACTAACTTCTCATATTTTGGTGGCACTCAAGAAACTTAAGTATAAAATTTTAAGTTTTGGAAATAGATGTGCATATTTATCCTGTCAGTTTATTCATTTTCTACTGTCGTGTTATTTTAAAAGGCTTTTCAACCTTCTAAACTTAAAGATAAATTCAATTAATATCTTTAAATTGAAGCAAAATAAGATCACAGACAAAATAACCTCAGTGTTTGGTTAACTAGGTGCCTTTTTCTAGTTAGAAATGTCTTCTAATCACCTGAAATACCTCCTATTATATTTCTTTTAGGACTGTGAAACAGGTACCAATTTATTCTAAATGAAAAAGAACACTCATAAAAGAACCATGGTGCATATTCCTTAGAAATAACGAACTGAAAATAAATGACTGACAAAAGGGTATTCACAGTGGCCTTCAATAAGGCAGCCCTGTCTTGCTTTATGATCCAAATACACTGTTGGATGCGTTCATAGGAAATCCTCGTTAATTTGGTAACAAACGGAAAGGGTAATGTATTTTCTCTTAAATGCCAAGGTTGTTGATTCACATTAAAGTTGTTGTCAGTAATTTAAAGTAATCTTTTGTATTTTCCATGTACAATTTAATTCTCACATTATCTGAACCCAAATAGTTCTCTCACAAAGGCTCTGGTATTAAAAGTATGTGAGATGGCTTTAGAGGGGAAAAAATTCAATATGAACAGTGCACCTAACTTTATTTTTCCTAGCACAGAGCATCCCATTTACTGGAATAAAATTCCACTTCATTGATGAATATATGAATCAGTTATCAGTGTTATAGAGATGCTCATGAAACTGACTTTGATGCTTTTTTTTTATTTAATTTTTTGGGGGATTATATACAATAAACACAATTAGACATTCAGGGATGATGATGTTGAAATCTGAAGTCTTATTTTAACATTGTCTCAGATTATATTACAACACCTTAGGTAAGTGTTCTAAAGATTATAGCTAAATCTCTGAAGGGGACCGTCACATGCATATATATCTGGATCACAATAGTAAAATCAGTCTTTAAAACTCAGCAGTTTTTGCATTAAAGTGTTGCTCTGTGTGGAAAAGTGATGTTTTAAAAAATGGCATCTTCTCACTGAAATGATACAATGCCCATGGAGAGGAGGCTTGTCCACCATAGTGACAGGTTTCAATTAAATCTTAGTCTGTTTATGCAGCTGTGTAAGAATGAGCTGCAGTTTATTTTAGCTCATGTGATCCGCCAGAAAGATCATGTATTTCCAGATGAATTACAACATCTCTCATTTATACCTGCACTCAGGTACCAGCAAAGTCAAAACTTGAAGATAATAATGGCACAGTTTGGCCTGCTGAATCCTTATTACATGTGGAGACATGCAAATGGGAGAGAACACGGCCGAACTTTTGGATGCTAGGTGAGGAAATGCAAGTGTTTGAGCATTGTGGCTTTCCATCTTGCATCTCTTTCAATGGAGTCACTTTTTAGGAGACACATACTTAAACGGGCCCATTGAACTGGAAAGCAGAAATCTATTTTTAAAGTATTTCACACATGTATCTTCTAAGACAGAGGTGACTTGCAAGAAGATGGTATATTTAAGTAAACGTTATTATTTCTCACCTTAAATCAACCTCTTTATTGTTATAACAGTTCCATGTTGAAGGAACAAGACTGATTTCACAAGCAGAAAACAGTGACTTGAAGTAGGATCTGGGGAATATAGAACAGAGTTAAGCGCCTACTCCTTCTGTAGAATGGCAAGCTATGGGTGCAATACCGGGCTTGTTCCCACCAGTAACACCTTATTTTTTTTTTAGTGGAAAAGCTTTACTAACAACTATTTTAAAGAATCAGCTATTTCATTACACACTGTCACTCGTCTATTATCAAAATCAGTTTTTAGAAGACAACGGTCCTCAAAATAAGGTAACCTGTGAGCAGTATTACCCTCAGTAGAAATCTAGAAATCTTGCTACCTGGTGAAAGTTTTCAGGACTCTATTCCAAATTAGGTGTGATTTGCAGTGCAGACAGTATTCTTCAATCCTAAACGGGGCAATCATCTGGACAATAGATTAAACTGACGTATAAAGCCAATAACGAAGAGTTAACCTGAGGTCCCTTCTGCCCGGGTCTTGTAGTTCTCTTAAATTAAAGATACTGAGTGAGTTTCAAAAGCGTAACTGGACAACTCTGGCAATATTCATTATCTTACTAAGAAATTCCAGTGTCGAGCCGCGTATGGAACATTACAATGCACATAATGACTGTCTTGTTTACCTACCACGTCACTCTGTTACCACGATTCCAACTTCCTCATTACATTGTAAACTGCTTGGCATATTTTGGGATACTGAAAACGAATTGATTTCTTATGCACGTTACAGTTTTGTTACAATCTTGATGAAGTGTTTTATCTGGATCAAGTGTAGTTTATCTCAAGATACATGTCATAAGCATACTCCCGCTTGGGCGGGCTACTGAAAATACACTCTGTATCACTCTCAAAAGCCTAAATGCAGGCAGTGACGGTTTTCCCACCACCAAAGACACTGAACTGAACATGCTTCCCTTTGTTGTCTAGGTTCAGTGTTCATACCTATCTGAAGATTAAAATGACATAAAGTTTTGTAACACTGAATGGCAGATACAGTGTTTTACTTTGGGTTGGTCTTTGATTCAAAATTAAAATCCAGCAATAAACTCATTGTTTAGTAATTGTTTCTGAAAGTTAAAATATTTAGGGAGAGACAGTTCAAATAATGGCAAAATTTAAATGTGGCCTAATATTGAAAGAAATTGGCTAATTATTTTTCTTAAATCAATGGAGTAATTGTGATGGCCAGCTATGCTGTAAATAGCATTTCTTTGTCCATTCATTTGACTTTTAGCAGTGTTACAGTTTCTTGGCTCTGTACATTTTCATCAGTGCAATCCCTTTTTGTTGTTCCTCCTTACCCATACATTTTTCAGACAATTTCTGCAGTACGTTTTATGACACTGGCATCCTGACACTGGGAAAAAAGATTAATTAAATAGTTAACTGTTCCTTGTGTTTAAACTATTACAACAATATAATTTATCAAACAAAGTGAAATATTTGCAATGTAGGGCAACTAGTAGTGGGGTATGTGAATGCTGGCTTGCTTTATATTCATGCAAATAACAATATTCCATTTTTGACAAAAGGAAAATCATCCTTTTGGCCTGTTGAATAACAATGTCACACTCTGTTTATTATCAAAACTTTAGACTGGTAATATTGCAAAGCTGAAGGGAAATACACTTCAGTCTGTTTTCTTCTATTACACAGAGAAAATGTAGATTCCAATACTATTTCAGTACTGTCTCATTATGAGTCATAATATAAAATATTGTTGCAAATCTATTAGGTCTCTGAAAACTTTCACAATAAGTTGATATGATTGACCTGTGTAGGAAAAAATGATTCTTCTTGTGGCTTACCAAAGAAGGGGAAATAGGTTGACTCTTGCAAAATTGTAAACGGTAGCAGCATGATCAGTAGACTACAACAAAACACTAAAACAAAAGCAGCATTGAAAACATCTGTCAGAAGGACACTTTTCTTTGAAAATAGCAGTTGCTCCACTTGGGCTTTGCTAGATTTCTCACAGACCACCCACAAAACTCGCAGCCTATTCCTTCAGAGGGGCAAAACGGGAACAATGAGGATATTTTCTTCTACAAGGCACTTCACTACATTTATTTAGATTTTGTGGGGTTTATTTGAAATCATCTTATAATAATGTAAGCACTTACATGCGCTCAGCACCCAGTAGATTAAGAAGGGATGCAAGGGACTACACACCATTAAGTCTGAGCTCCATTGCACGCAAATTAGTAGCACCTATAAAAAGAAATAGAATCAGCAGATATATGTGAACAAGTCTTGGTTTGGAGAAGAGTTAACATGAGGAAAGGCACATCTCATAGAACTCTTAATCAATATCCAGATAAGAATGGCTCTGGCTGGTGTAAATGGATTTTCAAAAAACCTTCTTGTAAGATCCCACAGGAGTGGCTGCTAGTGAAACAAAGCTGCGGTCCAGAAGGATCGGTCATCTCTTGGACTACCTGGTTCATGGAGACGAAGCAATGAAGGCTGGCTGTGACAGAGCTTCCAAACATCAGTACTGGGACCTATGTTGTGCAACGGAATCATCAATTATTTGAAAATAATCACATTTACTGCTGATAACTTATAGATTATTATTAGCATTGTCAAGAGAAAGGTTGACAGTGAAGAGCTTGATGACGGCAGCTGAAATTCAGTCTTTATAAATGCAAGCTAATGATCAAAGGAAAATAATCCTGACTATACATGCATAACAATGAGCCCTGAAGAAGCCGTTACGATTCAGGAGACATCTTGGAATCATTGTGGAAAGTTTTTGGGTGTGTCCACATTAGTATTTTAATTTGGATCAGGTGCATGCTTTTGAAGTGAATCTCCCTGTGATCCCCATTTACCACGCCTCCATTTGCATCACAGAACTGTCTTGGAGAGCAGTGACCGCTTTCCTTTCAGATGAAACTAAACCAGAAAATGTGTTCCAGCTCCTCATGGGTGTCCAGTCCATGGTACCAGACTACTGCTTATCAGAGGTAAACCTCAGGCAAACAGAATTTTGTGTGTTATTAAAAAAGCAATTGAGAATGAAACAGAAGACGATCATCATCACGTCACTGGGGAATACTATTGTGCTTCCACATCTGCAGTACTGCACCCACTTCAAGAAGAACAGAGAACTAGAAGTAATGCAGAGAAGGGCCGACAGGGTGTTGCATGGTATGGAATGGCTGTCAGTGAAAAGACACCTTCTGACAACTTTCTGGCTGGCAGAAGTGATGGAGGAAGATATGACTGGTATGGAAAAGACAAATGGGGGATGAGTAGTTAATTCAGCGATGAATGCTATTTCTCATTGCACAAGAAAAGGCATGCAGCAAATGAAATGATTAGGCAAATGACTGAGGCAAAGGAAGTACTTCACAGTCTTTAAGTCTTGGAACTCATTGCCGTGGGATGTTGTGGAAGTCAGAGTTGTAAATGGTTTCAAAGAATGGTAGATCAGCTTCTTGGAAAACAGATCCCTTTATACCTTTCAGCACAAAAAAAATAAATCTTTAAACTGCTAATCACCAGAAGCTAGGAAAATAGAGCAAGGGCAGCACTTACTCTACAGATGCTGTTTCCTAGGCATCCAGTACTAATTTCTGTTAGAATATACAACACGTTGAGCTAAATGGACCTTTAGTCTGACCTCGTATGGCAGTTCCTAGTTTTGTACTTACTACAGTCGTTAAACAAACATAGGTACTGACTAAGACGTTGGTACGGTCTGCAGAGATCACAAACATACTTGCCTTACAAGTTGTATTCTGGTGTTCTAATTGCTAATCATTGTCAGTTAGTATCCTTGCAAACTAAAGGACAAGTCTGAATAGCGGGTTCAGTTTCCGACACAGAAAGTCCATTTGTGTTTTAGAGACCTCACAGTCTGGACTTCCAACAAGATGCAACAGGTGGTAGAAGCAAACAAAAGAGTAGAAGAAGGGAGGAGGTGATGAAGTAACACTGAATCAAACATGCATAATAAAAATGACATTTTGGCTCATTGCCATAGCTCTGGCTAATAACTGGGGTAAAAGGGATAAAGATAAACTAGTAAATATTTGAGTAAATGCATGGAATGAGGCAAATGATGAAGTCAGTATTATTAGAAAGTTATATTAATGTAATAAAATGTTTCTAATGAACAAAAACAGCTTTCTCCAACTTCTATGAGAAAAGCATTTCAGCATCTAAAAGGGTTTATCCACAACTTTTCTATATTTACATTTTTGAATGGTGTTGGTAGGCTTTCTTAATGCTATACAGGGTTGTTAATACACATTTATCAATCTTTAAAGGTCTTACCTGAATATACATTAAAAAGCCACTCACTTTTAACAAACCCATCAAGTGGCTATTGTGGGGGGGTTTTTTCCAGAAATGGTGATTACTAATATACTGAAATACAAACGGTCTAATTTCTAACTGACCAGCTCAACTTGTTAAATTCTTTCACAGATAGATACAAAATTAACTTTTATTTGACATCACTTCGCAGTCACTGCAATGAGCAGTGGTACTGGAAGCTGCTCTCGGATGCCAGGCTAACTACAAAGGAGGGAGCTTTGCTTATGTATCTTATTACTCTTAGTAATAAGAGAGAGATTACAAAATGAAATGTGACATTACATAGTTTTTTAAAAGACTACTTTGTAAAATTTGTTTGACTATGCTAATGGACTTTCCTTTACATGTTTTGCAGTTGAAATTTGCTCTAATAATATTTTTGAAACCGTTAAATCATTTCCTTTTTTGGAGAAGGGACTAGTTTGCAAAATATAAAATTGCAGCCTATCAGTACTTAAAGGGGGCTTATAAAAAAGCTGGCGGCAAACTTTTTAGCAGGGCCTGTTGTGACAGGACAAGGGGGAATGGCTTTAAACTAAAGGGGGGTAG
>NW_008795126.1:4027749-4079151 GCF_000699145.1 Aptenodytes forsteri | reverse complement strand
ATTCCAGGTCAGGCTGGACGGGGCTCTGAGCAACCTGATCTAGTTGAAGATGTCCCTGCCCATGGCAGGGGGGTTGGACTAGATGACCTTCAGAGGTCCCTTCCAACCCAAACTATTCTATGATTCCATGAAAATCACATTATCACATTAATACACCTGATGAATTTGTCTTTCAGAAATGTTTTTGCGATAGGATTCAGGTGGTTTAGCACAGGAAAGCTGACAGGAAAGGTGCTGGGGAATTCCTGCTAACTACGGTTCATGTGGAAAGAAAATGCACAGTAATGCTTACTGGGCTCATAAATGGATTCTGAGACTCTTGGACTGCAAAGATGTTGATCACAAAGTTTTTTGGTGATTAATGTAAGGGAGGAGTAGCAGACTCCAGTGCAAATGCAAATGCATGAATTTAGGATGACACAGCGTGAGAAGACTTCTTTGATGAGAAGCGATTGAACTTATTTCTACCTAAGCAGAGGAATTAGCAACCTTTTAGGTTCAGCAATGGTGCGACAGTAGAGCTTCAAATTAAATAGGAATATGACTCGAGCATCAAAATCCATACAGGGAGGAGGATGGAGACATTCTGGATGCCAAACAAAGTACTACGAATTATAGGGAAAACGACATTTATGTACTAAAATGTTTTCACATGACTCCAGGGGAAATAACCTGGAAGTTATTGAAGGAATAAATACTGGCTGATGAGGGACAATTAAAACTTTGTGATTTGACTGCAGTAACTGGAAGCAAGGCTGTAATAGAGTCTGGGTGCACAAACTCCAGCTTTTCACAATCCAAAAATGTGAAAAGTTGAAAAGCAGTTTCCACTCTTGTATAATTAAACATTACCACTGGTTCATAATTTTCTTCTGTGCTGAAATGGCAGAACTGATGTCCTGTAACAGTCAGAAAAGGAGATGGTAGAGATGATGAGAAACTTGACAATGTTTTATCCAAACAGTCACTATTATATACCTAATATGCAGATTAATACATAATAGTATACAGTATTTGTATAGTCAGCAAAATATACCATAGTATGGGAACAGTGCTAAAAGTAAAAGGAAACTGAAAGAAGCAATAGGTATCAGCTTCAGCTCTTTGGCAGCAGAAGAGGCGAACTTTTTTTCTGTTTTTATAGTGGAAATGCAAAATGACTGCTTTTCTGTATATATAAAAACAAAGTATGAGACAGGCAATTAAATAAAAGATAAACAATTCAGGCTGCAAAACTTAGTAACACTGAATGTTCCTGTTACTTACTCTTATGGCCTGATAATGTCTTATGTACAATAGAAGCCCTAGTCATCTGTGCACTGATGATACACAAAAGGTGGAACAGAAACGCCAGAGAAAGCTGCGTTTGATAATGTATTTTTACATATACCGGGGAAATAGTATCTCTTTTACTTTACACCCACAGAAACACTCATGTTTCTTAATAAAATAAAAAAGGTGAGGCTCTTGGCCAGCTTTTATGGCCTTCTCACTGCCACATTTTATTTGCCTCTTGGTGTCAAGAATGGCAGTCATCAGTTAACTGTGGGAACCGTGGGTCTCAGAGCAAAATTGTTTGACATCACAGAGCCAAGCAATGCCTTCAGAGCCCAGGTGATTTGGATCAGGTCCTTCCTCTGACTTTCCTTTGGTTTAGAACCTGCTGTTTTGTACATAATACTGATGTGTTAGTCTTTTAGGGAAGCTGAAGTATAAATACACCATCAGACTACGCGGCGGGCAGGCTGCCTGTGTGACCTGACGGCAGCTAAGGAGTACCAGAGTGCTCTGCCCCTCCTGTGTCCTCAGTCAGCAAAGACTGAGGAGGCCTTTGGAAGGAGACTCATCCACCGCCCTCCTGCCGTCTTCCCCGCTGCCTTCTCACCAGCAGCGAATGACCTCCAGTGCCTTTCCCATGCACAGGCATGCACTTGCATCAGATGACAGATTAAAGCAGGAGTGCCAAGGTGGCCTTGTCATCTCTCCCTGCTGACTAAGGCCTATGCAAACAGTATGTTGTACAGCATTTATTAAGTGGAGCAAGATAACAAAAATTCCAAGCTCCAAGGAAGACACCCTCTTTTTTTTCATTGTACACATCACAAGCTTTGGATTATTATTCTCATAAATCTTTCGTTACACTGATAGAATGCACTTTCATCAAAGAACATCATGGCTCAACACGTGGACTGCCTGTTGTAGTTCATAATCTTGTATGAACTGTTGTTCTTGCTGCCTCAGAAAGCTTCAAGGAATTGCTAGGAGAACTGATGGAAGGCTGTTGTTTCTCCCAATTGAATAACATGTCCCCTAGCTTTGTCATAAGCACCACAAAGGATGCCGGATCTTTTTCCTGCATTGTTTGACCATCCTACGCTTTGGCTTTCTGACATGAGGTTACTTACAGTATTTCTAGTGAGTGCCAGTGATACCATGTTTCTCAATCTTAGAAGCGGTATCAAGTATTGCAGTGTGTGCATGGTTACCACTTATTGACAAGCTACCCTGAGCTGTGATTTGAATTGTTCTGCAACTGTGCTGCTGTTATTTTTTGTGCTTCATCCACTCATATCAAATACCACTGACAACCTGCTGTGTTTAGAAGACAAAGGAAGGTCTCTTTTTAATGTGAACTGGACCTTCTGTTTGTACCATGAATGATGCAGTTTTCCTCCCCTGCTATTAACTGCTGCTCTTGTAGCCTATTTAGTATACAGGGAAAAAAGTCTTGCTTACTGACCAATTAAGATGTGTAGACTACTCTTCTATTTTGAATATGCAGTCTGCATTGCTGTTATATCTTAGAGCATACACCCCTTGATTTTCTACAGTCCGTTTCAAGATATCTGTCCAAAGTACAGTTCACAAACCAAGGACAACAGTCTTTAATGCTGTTTTATCCCCAAGCCACAAGGCAGAATTCCCTAGGTAACTGAAATAATTTCTGCCTTAACATAACACTTCCATAAAATTTCTAGATTCCCTTATTAATTCTAGGTTTTTGTGCAGCTCAGAACAGCTCTAACAGAACTTTCCCTAAACATCTTTCTTACTTCATGTCCAGCTGCTGTTGCTGCTATTACCACCAAAAGGCGGCTATTCCAAGATCACAAGCATCTCTGGTAATCAAAAGTTGCAGTCTAATGGCAGTTGATCTTTCAAAGTGCAGGGTTATGCGCTGAGGATGTTGTTTAGTACTGAGAATCACAAAGGTATGTTTTGGATGTGTATTTAAATGCATACACTTTTACATTCATCGAGGGGATATCTGGGGATTGCCTACAGATATGTAGTATTTGATATATCACTTATTCAAGATTTGGAAAGTACTTGAGTAGTAAGCCTCGGGGTTAGCAGGGGAACTGTGTGATAAGCCTTAGATCTCACAGAAGAACTGATAGCAAGACCTACCTTTTCATTCCCCCTCTGATTATACAGTAGTGTAATAGGGCTTTCCAGTGACAGATACAGTGTAACTGAGGCAGACAGAGGATGAACCAAGGCTGTTACAGTCAGTTTTGGGGTTTTTTTCTTGTGAAGTGACTAGTCTTTAGCTCCATTTCTGAGAAGGTTATTTGAACCTCTGACTCAAACAGAGACATCTCTGAATGGGGTAAACTGGTAGCTGCAGCACTTCTGGGACAGAAACTGCAGACTGTTAGGAGCACGTTCCCCTTTGCAAACATGGTGCCAGCTGCTTTCGATCTGTGGCTTCTCACTGTTATTGTGTGAGGGAATCACACTCTCTGAGTTTCAAGAGCCACAACAGAGAGTAAGTAAAGCTGTGGCTCATTTAGGACTGGGTGTTATTTTAATGAGCTTAATAAATCCTATATAGGACTGAGAGTTTCTTTGGAGTTCTCAGTCCTGCAGAGCAGCACTCTCAGTCTGACCTTTGAGCCTTGTACACTGTAGAGCTCTAAAAAACTGCACCAGTTCTATGCTGCACCAATTTCAGCAACATCAGCAACCCTAGCGTAAGTAGCTCACCCGCTTTAGCAGCTGTTTTCAGCATCAAGTTGAACAGACTTCTCTGAATGGAGCTTAAATGACATTGTACTGCAAATGGCTTCCGCTGCCCCAGGTCACCATGTTCACAGATGTTCACAGAAGTCCAGGAGGTCCATACTCATGTAGAAACAAACGGATTTGCTTTGTGAAATAAGTACCCACAGATGATAAGGAGTTGGCATTTTTGTTAACCGAACTCATCACATGGTTAAAGCTGAAACGTTCATGAATGTTAATATTGTTCTTGTAAAACATGAATGGCAAAGATTCGTTTCATGTGCAATATGGGCACTGACCTTCAAAGGGCAAAATTCATTGCAGCACCATTTATCTCACTTTAGCAAAGCAGGATGGAAGGAGATCTCCTAAGATTAATTCTACAGTCATGGCTATCAACTCCTCATCACAGTCAGCCTTGTCATGTAATCACTCTCATCAAAAGAAATGGATATCTGGATCAGACTCTATCTTAAAATAAGCAGGATTCTCACCCTTTCCTCCTAAAGTTGAAGGTTGCTTCTGGAAAGGATTTCTAACACCTATCTGCCATAGTGATTAGGACTGAAAATGCACTGGAGGAAAGACTCAGTCAGCCAGCAAACTCTCAGGCCTCCTCTGCAGAAAAAACATTGACCATAGAAACCTAAAAATGACTCAGGGTGATGAACTGGTATCATTTGAAAAGAACAGTACTATCGCACCTATTTTCTGGCTACAGTACAGTTTTATTAATGGACATGTATTGTAAATGATATATTCTTGGTCAGTCTACTTTGGAACACTCAAAAACTAAAAAAATTATTTTTATAAAGTTATTCCAGTGTGCTTTAATACCAAAAGTTCAGAAATATGGTAGATATACCAAGAAAATGAAAAGCCCTAGGGCTAAATATGTTCATAAAAGTCATTTAAAAACCAGAGCTTCAACTAACCAAGTTGACCTTGCTTGTTACAGTGCTGGAGAGATTTGGTTGTGCATAGCTAGGAGTATAGCACTGTTTAAATAACATACCAGAATCTACCAGTGATGTAATGCTTTGTGATTTCCACTAAGACATAATCTATAGCTTTTGACTCAGATGATTAGGGAAATGTCTGATATGCTAGGTTCTACTGTCACTTACAGGAACATAATTTATGTATATTAAAAAAAATTAATGCTATCCTACTATTCGGGAAAGCTATCTTTCCCTTCCTTTTTTATGAAGCCTTTTGAAAAGGTTTTCAGCTATCTAAAACCAAAACATACCTGAGGGTCTGGCCCTTAAGTGAAAATATTCACAACTTTCCAGAATGCTCATGGTGCAAAAGGTTGTGGTGCTCTTTCAGGAAAATGAAGGCAACCTAGAACACAACAGGATTGCTGTACCTTTCCTTATGATAGATCTGTGCTGCTCATTTTTGTGTGTGCGTAGCTCAAGAAAGTAGTAAATCTCCCATGTGACATATGGATAAGGCAGTCACTGCCTTCACCAGCAGGGACATATAATTTAGGCAATATGTACAGTGATTTCAAGATCTTTTCTAATCCCAAACCGCTTGTTCTACTCTGAAGGCTCTAAGGCACTTCTTCCTCTGTGCTCAGCCCTGCTCCATGCTCTTCCCATCCCATCCCTTCCCTTTGTGCTGCTTAGTGGAATTTTCCTGGATGTTGCTGGCCTTGTCTTTGGGAAGTCATCTGGCAGCCCCATAACCTGCTGCCCACATCTCCGGCTCTCTGGCACCCCACTGCCTCTCTGCTGCCTCCACACGTAGGGAAGCCTGGAAGGTGAGACAGGTTGTCCACAGAAATTTGGCTTCAAAATTAAGCTCAATATGTAGAGCTTTCATGTAGGCTACAAAAGTATTGTAAGGACAGGGAAGTGTAGCTTACGTACTTTCATCAGTGAATGAAAATCTCATTCATACTTGTCTGCCCTGGACTAGTGAGCTCATGTACCACTAATGCAAACTACAACAGACTGAATTTACCCCGTGGAGTTCCCTGATCTCTGAAATGCAGAACTGGGTTATTTTATCAGAAATTTATTCACTAGTCATGAATTTCATTTGAGAAAATCATGTAATTTTTGGTTTGCTGTCTGCTCTAAAGTGACAGCAGTTCTTTTACATCATCTGGCAGCCCCGTAACCCCTGCTGCCCATCTCCGGCTCTCTGCCCCCCCCCTGCCTCTCTGCTGCCTCCACACGTAGGGAAGCCTGGAAGGTGAGACAGGTTGTCCACAGAAATTTGGCTTCAAAATTAAGCTCAATATGTAGAGCTTTCATGTAGGCTACAAAAGTATTGTAAGGACAGGGAAGTGTAGCTTACGTACTTTCATCAGTGAATGAAAATCTCATTCATACTTGTCTGCCCTGGACTAGTGAGCTCATGTACCACTAATGCAAACTACAACAGACTGAATTTACCCCGTGGAGTTCCCTGATCTCTGAAATGCAGAACTGGGTTATTTTATCAGAAATTTATTCACTAGTCATGAATTTCATTTGAGAAAATCATGTAATTTTTGGTTTGCTGTCTGCTCTAAAGTGACAGCAGTTCTTTTACATACCCCAACAGTCTCAACAATTTAGTAAGTTTGAGGTTGAAAAGAAAATGCTGTTATTTCTTCATTTCCCACAACACATTTTATGCTGGATCACTTGTGCCTAGTGAATGGTTTCTCAGGTCAGCAAAACCAACTCCTTTCTTATTTTCAGGCACATGTATCCAAAGGATACCAATGCTTTGGATAACAAGACTTGAATATACTTTACCATGGTAAAAAAATATACAAACCAGTAAACTCAAAGTATTTAAACTCTTTCCTTACATTTGATTAGTGCTTTATATGCCTGCTTTCAGAACGTTCCTGAAGTATTCTGTTTTAATTTGTTTAATTAGTATTTTTTAATTCATAGCATGGGGTTTTAAAAACCCCAAACACTGAAAATTTGATTTTTCTAAAGGTAGATTATTAAATTTTTACAGCATGTGTAACTTTCATATTATGACTTTTTAAGATTTTGCACTTATGTAGTATTATGACTCTAAATAAATTCAAATAAATATTTATCACTTGAATTTTTCACAAACAGATGAGGATATTGTTGTCCTGTTTCAGAAAGGGTACAGATTTATGCGGATGTAAAGCAGTTTGCAGACAGATGTGGGTAATTATATAGTTGTATGCAGTGATCCAGTATAGTGCAGGAGAAAACTGTTCTCTTTGTCCATATGACTGAACACATGGGTACAGATTTAAGACAATAAGTAGTAAACTTTTTGCATAGCAGGAGTAAAACTGGGGCACAGAACTGAACACTGTGCATCTTCCTTACATTTAATTTTTCCTTTTTCTTTAGTCAATATTGTGCCTTCTTTAAGAGGTGCATTATTTTTCTAAGCGATGAAAGAAAGAAAATAAGTGAGTGGCTTACATTGATCTGGTGAATGCAGTTATTATAGTCCTGCACTTCATAAAAATGTTCTCCCTCAAAATTATATGAAATAACGTGAATTTGAACTGTAAACACAAGTGATGAATCCTAACACGTATGATGAAATTTTAGAATATGGCTTCTGAAGCAGCTACAAAATTTTAGACAGAGCCATCACATTAGCACCCAAATTTTACAAAACTTAAAGAAATATGGAGACCATCTGTTCAGTTAGCTGCAAACCACTTTGCAGGATTTAAGGTTTGGAAAATGAAATTAGCTAACAGAGATATAAAAGGTGCCAGTGGCTGGAAGTTTACCCTTCATAAATTAGAAATGAGATGCACTTTTTAACATTAAGGTTATAGCATTTTATTTCTAGCACTTAGAAAGATTCACTAACAGCAATGGTGCACTTTCTGTGAATCACTTCAAATTAAGATGCGATGATTTTCTAATAGATGTTGTTTAACTAAATCAGAATTTGGGACCTGGTGCAGAACTGCTGAATGAAAAACATTCCTGTGTAACCCAAGACAGGCTAGGTGGAGATAATTGTCCCTTCTGGCCTTCAAATCTGTGAATCTGTGAGCCTGTAAGTAATGTCATGACAGACAAATAATTGAGTCTGGACCGTCATACTGAAAAGGAGCGTAGGTTCCTCTTAAATTGAAGTGGCATTGGTACTTCTTCAGTGCCGTGGTATATAAAACTTATTCTATATCTGTATTCTAGTTTTGTTCTAGTTTTTTTCAAAATGTAATCAAGACACTACATCCCCAGAAGTTTTATAGCCACAGACTAATCATTTGTCAAAAAAAGAAACCTTTGGTGACATTGAAAAAAATTTTGTGGTATCATATGTCATTCACTCTGGAAGGTCACTATTATTTTAATGGTTTTGTATTTTTCATTTTTAGACTATACTACACAATAAACACCTAAAATGCTAGAAAGCTCAAACGTGCAGAGTCTCTGTCACCATTATTATTAGAACATCTGATGAACAGGATATTACTAGCTTTTTATTTTAAACAGTGGTTAAAAACCTATAGTTTTAAGAAAGGCATGGTGACCAACTGTTTGAGAATGAGTTCTGGTGGGTGAATTATAAAGTGCATATCACGCTCATGTAGAATTTATTTTCAGTACTTTATACTGTTACAAATAACAAACTATTTCAGACTCTTAATTCTTTAGAAGTATAAATTTTCTTGTTGCACATGCAGCATATTTAGATTATCACAGGATGCCATTCATTGAACAATGCCCACAATTACTTACATAATTAGATTTCATATTGCTGACTTATGTGTCCTGTAACTAGACAGGCATTAGACAGGGGAAAGAACCTAGATCCTAAAATAAAAACTCTGAGGTAGAAGAGAGCCTGAAAAATCTCTATGCTCTCTAAATATCTACCATAAAAAAACTGAAGCCAAATAGATTTTTATGTTGAAGAAAAAATGCAATTATGTTCCTTACACAAAACTGAAGTGGCTTATTGATTAACTTGGACAGGACTCTCAATTGTTAATACGTATAGTATTATGAAGGGTTTAAAAAAATAGGAAAGTACATCACCAAAAAATTGAAAGTGGAAAGATTTCAGACATTTTGATTATCCTGAACAAAAATGATTTCATGTTATGTGGCCATCAGAGGAAGTTACTAAACACCTCAGAGTACTCATCTGACTAAGAAAAATTTCCAACAAAATGTAGGAGATGTACAGGTGATTCATACACTTTGTTCTCCCTTACTGTCACCTTCAGAAGACTCTTTCTAGCCATTTAGAGAAACTGAAGAATGTTCCCCATTCATTTTTCCCCAGTGGCTGTCATCTAACTAGCGTATATCCTTACATGTGTTGTAAAATATCTCGGATTCCCTTTAAAAGTCATTCACAGGTGCGAACTTGCCTGCACTGACTATGTGTAATTGTGTGCATTAGCAAAATCAACAGGGCAGAAATTGTAAAGATAGTGTAGCATACGGTACTGCATGTGTTGTATTTGCCCTGCACTGCACAGTGCATATTCTGAATGCTGCATGTGACATTCGACAGCCAAGGGCAAGGTCTTTTCCAGAATAACACCAAATTTTTATACTGCAAAACTAACATCTTTGTCTTTGGGGCACACTAAGCAATCGTTAGCACTGATTTGACAGACACCCTATACTATATTTTGTGATTAACATATTCTGACCATTAATTTTAAGGACAAGTAAAACATTACGGCACACTACATATTAAAGGAAAGTGCTCACTGCTCCGAGCTCCACCTGTTATGCTGTTAAATAATAGTAATGATCATTAGTATCCATTTAGTAGGATAGATTTGCATGGTGCTTTGTAACTATGAAAATAACATTTCGGAGTAGTAACTGGGGAAATACATACTCTCTAGGGAAATTCTCTATTTAAAGACAAACTGTCAGTTTGTTTAAATCCTTCTTCCATGACCACCTGAAGTTTCTTGTTTCCTTGGAATTAAACTAAAAACTTTAACGATGTGCATATCATCTTGAAATCTTCAAAACATCAAAACAAATATTTTCTTCTTATTATCTAGAAGGGAAGTTTAGTTGCGTTCTAGATACCTTGTCAAGTTTAATTAATATCCCTAAAAATATTCCAAAAGGATGAGGTTTATGTTCTTTCATTAGGCTACAGCTGGCAAGCATAATAAAAGCAATACTTTCCCCAATATTCATCAGTATTTCTGTTGCAGTAGTAAGAATATAACAGTCCTCCATCATGTGTGTTACTGTTTATTTCTACGTTATTTTTTCTATGTATGGCTTTGTACACAACTGCTCTTTGGAGAAAAAGAAAGGCTGACGTATGATCAGAAATTCCTTACGTAATTCCAGAGCCATCCAATCCAGGTGTATTCTTTTTCCTAGCAAAAGGAAATGTGCACTTATCTTATGAGTCTCTTTACCCCTCCTGAGTATGCTAGGAACCTCTTGGTCTTGTCAGGACATTATACCGCATAATCTACTACAAGACTGCTAGATACAAGCAGCAGCTAGCACAAATACTAAATGCAGATATTCAGCACAAGTTCATCTTGGGTTTTTTTCCTATTTTTATATTGTTCACTAGGCTTCAAAACAGACTTGCTTCATCAAAATTTTCATTTTGTAGACTGCTGTACATATAAAAATTATTTCAACGCACCTTTCCCATTTTCAACACCAGGTCTGAAATCACTTTACAGAGAGGGTGTTCTTTTCAGATAAGGCACATAAAAATGAAGAGAAGAGCTGAGGTGGTGAGGAGGACTAGAAACAGAAACCTCAGACTTTCAAGCCCCATCTAAGCATCCTGTCCTGCGGAGCATTCTGTTACTATCTCTGTACAAACCTCCGCGATAGGTACAAGAACTACAAGTGTATTTTTGTTAGCATGTCTCCTCTTATCTTTGTGGTAAATGTATGGTAACTTATCCCTCTTATTAATTCCTTCATATTGGATGAAAAGTAAATACATAGCTGCTATCATGGAGCGTGTTGTATGTTCACACCCCAACTTAGCACATTCCTTGTTCTGCTTATACCATAAATACTGAATGTTCATACAAACACTGAAAATACACCGAACAATTACTTCATGATGTATCTCAGTATTAAAAAATGTCCATTTAATGACAAAGAAAATTTTTTTAACCTTGTGATCAGCTGACCTTGGTCCTCCAACCCGTCTCTCCCTTGTACATCTCAGAGAGTAGATTGCACTTGCTGTACGACCTGAAAGTCAACAAACCCTGATGGTTGTACGACCTGAAAGTCAACAAACCCTGATTGACGGAAGGAAAATCAGGTCAAGGAAAGAAGGAAGTGCAGAGCTGCTTGTGGGAAACTCCCTTCCAGCTGCCTGGTAAATCTAAACTCCGCTTAATTGAGTCAGTTCATACACCCACTTCCACAGATTGCATAGAACTCAGTTTTCCAAAAGGAACTGCTTTTCCAAGTGGAAAAGAATTAATAAAGAATTAGTAACTTATTCGTAAATATTTTAGGCAAAACTTATGTATTGTAGAATGATAGAATAATTTAGGTTGGAAGGGACTTTTGTAGATCATCTGATCCAACCCCTTGCTTAAAGCAGCACCAGCTTATTAGGTTACTCAGGGTCTTGTTCAGTCAAGTTCTGAGTATCTCCAAGGATGGATATTCCACAGCCTCTCTGAACATCTGTTCCTCTCTGAACATTTGACTACATGTATGGTTTGTGCTAGGGATGACAGTGAGGACATCAGAAGATTATCATGGACTCATTAGAATTAGAAGACTAATTAGGTGTGAGATTCATGAGCCTCTAACAACTTATTAGCTATTTGTTAAAACTCCTTTTTGTAATTTCATAAACCATTTGCAAGTGGGATCTTAGTATTAAATGTGACCCAGAGGTTTCTTATACTAGAGTGTGAATTTAAGCTTCCATTCCTAAAGTATCTGGAAAACAGCATGGGTGTTGGAGCACCAATGTATGTTGGTCTCTGCACTAACCCTCAATTAATAACAAGCAGACAGCTGCAGCCTTCCACAGCTTCAGATTGTGACTGGCATAGTGCCACGGAGAGAACATACACTAGCCTAATCCCAGTGAGACAAATGTAGGGAATAAATCTCAGAAACTCTACATTTAAAAAAATATAGTGCCCCATTCTACAGAGGCACATGGAACAAAGCCCTTTGCCACATCATTGCTGTAAACGCATCCAGGAGCAGCTGAGGTATTAACACAACCGCCAAGTTAGGAATCTGACTAACAAATACATGGAAAATTTCCTCAGTAATATATTCACTACTTACTTACATATTCAATACTGCTTCGAGCACAGACATTTCTAAATGGTTCCTCAGTTTCATCAGAGTTCCAGTCTCACCCTAATGCTTGATACATCTGCATGGTCTATCAACAGAAAGAGAAGATAGCCGTCAGCATGGAGATGTGGCACATGCCTCCACAGTAACTCTTGGAGTGATCTGGCAGGCATTTTGAGCAGGATGGCAAGATCTGTACCTCTCCACCAGAGAAACCCCGGTGGTGTTCCTTGGGACCTCCCTAAAAGGAGTAATGGATTCCAGTCTATAGCAACCCCTGTGGCTGGAGGTACTGCCAGCACTTGGCTGAAAACCTATCATTGGGAATAATGACAGTCTGAAAGAACTCGGGACTCATCAGTTAACACTTCCTTAGCTTGTGTGAATTACCAAGGATGAAACAGGACTCACTCAAGTCAAGGAATGGTGACCATTTGTTGCCAAAGTCAGCTTTCAAGAGGACCTAGGGCCTGAGGACAGCGGAAGGGTAACCTGTGATTGTCTCCTCCGCAACACACCACTCTGATAGCAACTCCCGGGGGACTCTACCATTGCCAGAGGAGTTTCACGGTAGCATGTGGCCGGAGCCTGCCACACAGTGTGGTATAGTCAGTCTGACTCATTGCAGACATTTGTACAAGCACAGATGTGTTAGTGCCTTTCATCCACACTGTAAGCAAATGTCCTCCTCACACAGAGTCCATTTAATTCCTCCAAAACACACTCTTATGTTAAATATCAATGAATATGCTTTTATGCCTTTGCATCTCCACATTTAGAGCACTGTCCCCACTTTTTAAATGCAGATTTCTAACTAGCTGCACTCTCAGATGATTTAAAATGATGAATAGTGACAGCTTTCATAACTGCCTTTACTACTGTCCATAAGATATAGTTTGTTCCTTCCAGGCACCGGTAGTAAGTTGGTTTTACACTGGACAGAATTCAGATCTCGGACACAAATTAAATCTGCAGTGAAAACCAATGCAATAATTGAGGCCGGAACTTGGCCTACTGACCCTGCTCATCTGAATGCTATTTCTGAGGGGATAATGATGTATTATTGCTCCTTTTTGGCAATTACTCTTTCACAGATAATTTCTTAAATTTTATGTGCCATTTTTCTGTGATGTTGCAGTGGTATCCTGGATACTTAGTTCTAAAATTCTGTGCTCCTGTCATGCCATTATAGTTGCCTAAAGCATGTTTCTTTATTCCTTTTTTCTGCTCTACCTTTCTTTTTGGCTCATTTCTGTATTCTGCCATCACATTAGCTTCATTTGTGTAACCAAGAAAATGAAGAATTCTACTGAATTCTGAAAGAAACCTTTGTGTTTCATGACTTTTCTTCTCTTATTATCTCACTACTTTACAAACTGCTACTTCAGCTTTTCACTCAAAGGATCGCCCCTCAACCGTCTATATTGTATAAAAAGTTATCTATTTTTAGTCCTTTCCTTCTAAAACCTATCCCTGCATGGTATTATTCACAAAGTTGACTGTTACTACCTTTGCTATATGGATGCTCCAAACTAGTTGCCTCCTATTCTAGTTTGGATAGAAAGCATGAAATGGATGTATGATTTATCCTTCTGACATCTCCCTTTCCCTGTCCAGCCATTAATATAACACAGACAGAGTTCTTCATTTGCCTCTCCCTCCTGTCTCAGTGATGGGGGAGAGATTACCATCGTCCTTCACGTTCAGGCCTGTAAGCTGGGAATTCTTTTTGACTTGCTGCTCTGTCAAATATGTATTCATCATTTCAAAAATACTTGCGTCTCCCTGTGTACAGCAGCTAGAAAACACATACTGTCACTGGAGATTCTTTACACACCATACCCAGAAATTGCTATTCCACATCCCGTATCTTGGAGTAACTACCTAATACATGCTCCAATTGTCCATTTGTCCTGTTTTCCAACACAGAGCCTTAATTTTTACCAAGCTATCGTTTCAATACAGGGCATGTTCCTTGAAAATATCTGCAAAGCCATTACATTGTCCTCTTTCAAAGATCACTGTAAAATTCACTTCAAAAACTTTGGTAAGGGGAGTGTGTTGTACAATGGCCACTTAGACTGACCAGTATCGCCTTGTACCCCCCACCCCCCAGTATGCTGTACCCTCCTGTTGTCTCTCATCCTCTCCCTGGTGCATCAGCTTTGCAAAGCCAGCGTGCCGCCCTCGGACAATTCTCCTCAGTTGTCACATGAAGTTGGTAAAGCCTCTGAACAGCTGAAGCTCATGCTCACATTGAAATCCTAAGTCCTCAGCACCTATGGAAACCACTGAGTGAGAAACAGCTCCCCAAAACCTAGACTCTCACTTCTTTGTGCTCAAGTTTACCACTTTGCTGTAAAAGGGCTAAGAAAATATTTTTCTACCTGCCATACAAGAACATGCGGTTTATTTTATGACAGTCGTACCAGTAGCATTTGTAAAGCAATGAGTCACTGAGTGGTAGTACAGCAGAGTAGTTCAAATATTTATTTATACTGTATTATAGCTGAACCTTTGTATTTTTTTAATGTGGAATCTTCACTTCTGGCTAAGATTTGGGATGGATGTAAAAGTGTTGAACTGAAGTCCTGGCCTCGAGTTGAATTTGAGTGAAGCCCATATGGTGGAGAAAAAGACTGAGTGAACTGTACAACAGAACACTAAAATAAGCTAGGGCTGAACAAGGTAAAGGAGAACAAACTGCAAATGAACATAAAAGAAAACAGCATTAATTTTTTTCTAGTTATTTCAGGTGCAGCTTTTATGTAAATTGCTTCCTGCATTTCTGGACTCGCTTTAATGTTGGTGAAAAGCACCTTTAGTGATAGTCATATTTTTATTTTTTAACTACTGCTTATGCATTCCCAAATCTGTTGGGAAACATGAGTATTTTCAACAAATTCCAGGCAGTTTTATTGAAAGAACTGTGATATGTTCACATAAACACTGGTTTGCTTAGAAGTCTCTTCAAGTCCTGCTCCTGTTCCTATAAACTGCTTTTAAAGTAAAAGTAAAAAACCTCATGGTTTAAATCCCAGGGATTCCTACTTTGATTTTACTTGCATCTAAGTAAATTGGGAATAACTCTGCTGACTTGTAGTACTGTAAGGGAAGCATAGGCAGAATCAGGTCCTTCCTAGGTTGTGCTGAACTCTTCTCTTCTGATAAACACACATATTTCCCATACACATACTCTCAGATGGTATAAAACTGGAGAATCCCATTGAATTCGGCAGAGAAACATTTGAGAAAGCAGTCCACAGTATTAGAAAGCTGAGAGCCATACATGTGTCCAAACCAGCCAGCTCTTTGTAGAGCTTGGCAAAATATTTTGTCTCCTTGAATTTAGATTTTTCATTCATGTTTTAGTCATCTGTGCTTGTCACAGAAATAGACTGTACAAGAACAGTTCTGCTTAAAGCAAACTTCATCCCTGTCTCAATTCTCTTAGATTAGCAGCATACACTGTGTTTTTAAATCTCACTTATGATAGTAAATAGGAACAGCATTTATTTTTTCCTTTGTTGATCTACAAACCAGGAAGATATTTGTTGTTTCTAAATTTAAAGTGTGCACTACAATGTACAAAACAAATTTAGCAGTATAGTAAAAATTACCAGCTGTACTCTACTACTGAAATAGAAGTAAGCATTTATCATCAAATTTAAATGTTCTAGATAGAATTCTAACAGACTCATTCTGAAATAAATTGCGCTAGCAAGTTTGTAGAGGGTGTGTTCAGAACTGACCTCACCTTTTAACATAAAGGACATCAAGAATTTGATATGCTCTGCGTCTTGCTTTCCTTAAGAAATATGAACACTGAAATCCAATAATGAACTGATTTATTGTACAAAAGAAAAATGGGGATTTGACAAATGAAATGCATCATTATGCTTTAAAATAAATAGAAACCCCCATGTTCTTTGGATTTCCATATACATTGTATGTGTTGATTAATGTTAGTAAGTGGAAGGGATTTAAACCATTTACGGAGGAACAGACCCAAAGAGGTCTCCCCCACGTTGCGTAACAGTTCTTTTGATGACACGGGTGCACACTTGGACTGCAAAGGAAAAAATCCTGCTCTTCCTCCATACAAAGAACATTATCAAGATTACCTTAACATACTGCTAAAGAATATCTTTATTTTTTAGTGAACTCTTCTTGCGCCTTTGAAAACTGTCTTGCTTTCCAAATGAAAACCTAAAATACTTTCCACAAAATTATTACATTCAAGAATGACCAGCTGTTTGCTGTGCAACCTATCAGCAATAACCCCGGGCAGAAATATGTTCTGTATCATGAACATATCCAATATGAAAGGGTTTTTATGATGTAATTGCCTACAATGACAGGGACTACACATGTTGACCAAGAAGTCCCATCCTGGTCCCTGTGTCATCTGTCAATTTTCCTTTTCCAGTCCTTTTCCAAGGGATAGTATCGGTCTATACAAAAATGCCCTTCTTCCAGTGCAAGATTCTTGTGTATAGTCCTGTTTGCTCCAAAAAACACAATTATTGTGGTACTTCCACCACACGTATTGTTTACACACTTACACTTAAATATCCTAACAAAAAGTGATTTAGATTACATCCTTAAATTTATAGTGGGAGAGGGAAGTGGCTTGAACAGACTGGGAGATTGAGCACTAAGTCCTGACCAGGAGAAAGCTGCAGTAAACAAAATGAGAGAAGACAAGGGCACAAAAATGGGTTCTGTTAGTAGGGTCAGCAGCGGGGACAGACGGCATCAAGGGGGGAAACACAGCCCTTGTGTGTTCCACAATGGAGATGTGGCACCAGGGCAGCTTCCAAAAGAGCTAGAAATGAACAACTGAAAGACCCGACCAGAATTTCAGTTTCAGTGAGACTGAATTTCAGAGAAAGGTGGGACTTCCAAGAAAAATGGCATAAGGTCACTAGAGATATGAGTCTGCTTGGCAGCTGTGGTTGGCTGTTTTTCTGCAGGCTGTCAGCCAGGGCTTCATTTGATCTAAACTGGTAATGAAGGCAAGCTCCTTCTGCCAGAAGACCCCTTCCACGAAGAGGAAATCACGTTGCTTGCCTAAGCATGGAGCGAGGCTTATCTTTCAGTTTCTTTAAAATACCTGGATGCCAGGGAAGGTAACTCACAGAGTATACTTATGCAGGCAAAATGCTGGGTCCAGAAGTCTTAGGAATGTGAAAACACCACTTTTAGCAGTAATTTCTAATTGCCGCATCGCTACTGTAAAATGCAACTAACTTGCAGTGCGCTCCTGGTTTTCTATATAAACCTGGACCATTGAATCCATAGCTGGAAGCCTCTACGGTGTTACTGTCTATCAGGAGAGGAAGATCAAAGTTGCAGGCTTACATACAGGGAGCAGCAGAAGTTTTTACAGCATTTATTTGGTCTGTCGTAAGTTTTCATATGTATGTGTTGGAGGACACGTATACCTAACGCAGTGGTTTGCAACCATGTGTAATATGAGGCTGATAGGCTTTTTCCAGTGAAAATGCAGAACTTTCAGGATTTCCCTAGCAAGTTTAACACCTCTTCTGATTCTGAGAAGATTGTAGAAAATTAGAAATCCATATGCTTGAAAAGAGAAAAAGGGAAGAGAACAAAAAGCAGTGTCTTCTTGACATAAACAGGGTGTTCACTGAACTTCCTGGGAAGATGTCATTTGATGTTTTGCCTGTGAATAATTCAGATCGGGGATGTCTTCCCTTTCATTTTTATGACTATCTAGCCCTTTCACTTTCATTTTGACCTTCCAGGTAACTACACAAATTTACTGCTGGGGGGGTTTCATCGCTGGCATGTTGATTGGATCTACTCTGTTTTTAAACTGTGGGTCAGATTCTGAAGAGACACCCAGCATCCATTCCTCTGTTATTTTTCTAACGTGAATACTGACTGCTTCAGAAGATATGGTGCCATATTTTTCATACATCTAGAACAAATGCTCCAATTACCAGATTTTGAGAAATTTAATACAAATACAAGAGAGACACAAGTAAGTTACAAATGCAAGCAAGCAAGAGATTTACAACTAATGAAATACATTTTTTCTTAAAGCAAAGGTAACAAAAAGGAGGAAGTTAGGGCAATAATGAGTTTTTAAAAGACAAACATGTTGAATCAGATGGCCTTTATCTCTCTCAGAAATCTTACTGCCTTTCTTTCCTTGGCACTTTCTTCAAATACCCTTCCAACACCCTGAGGCACAACATGGGACAAAGACCTCCGATGAAAAAAACACATAAAACAGTACGAGTCCTGTAACACAAGTTTTTCTAGTGTATGTCATGAAATCGGTCTGCTGCTCTGTACAGTACACTAACAGACCATCTGAGCATCACAGATTACAGTTTAAATTGTTTACATAGATATGCATGGCAAGAAGAGGAGATGACGTACTTATTTTGAAAATCACTAAGTAGATAACGCAATCTTGCAAACCTTTCTGGAAGTTAACTGATCTCCTGGAAGGTGTTTTCTGGGAACATAAGGATTTTTATTTATGCTCTGTAAATGTCCTGTGAACTGTGAGATGAGTGTGCTGTTACACCGGATTTTACAGCTGTATCTATAGAAATAATTCAATAGGAATTACCCTTTTTTAACTTAGCCTAGAATTTTTTTTTTTTATAAGTGGACAATAACACTGTGCTGTTAAATGAATGATTTTGACCCTGAATCTTCTATGAAGGAAGATGTGTGTGTGTTGTACGTTGCATATACAAACACTTGATCACAGATCATAACACTAAGTTTGAAGCTCTATACATATTTGTACTATAATTGATTAGTATTTTTTTTTATTTCACATTAAGGTTAGAATACAAAACTTTGTTTTCTGGGAACATAAGGATTTTTATTTATGCTCTGTAAATGTCCTGTGAACTGTGAGATGAGTGTGCTGTTACACCGGATTTTACAGCTGTATCTATAGAAATAATTCAATAGGAATTACCCTTTTTTAACTTAGCCTAGAATTTTTTTTTTTTATAAGTGGACAATAACACTGTGCTGTTAAATGAATGATTTTGACCCTGAATCTTCTATGAAGGAAGATGTGTGTGTGTTGTACGTTGCATATACAAACACTTGATCACAGATCATAACACTAAGTTAATGAAGCTCTACATATTTGTACTATAATTGATTAGTATTTTTTTTTATTTCACATTAAGGTTAGAATACAAAACTTTTTTAAAAGGCTTTTATTTATGACTTTCATCCTAGTTTGTCCAGCTGTGTATAGAGCTAGGTTTAAGGCTAGTTGGAAGCTAAAAAGTGTGTTCCAAATGCATTTGCACAGATGCCGTGGTCTTACTCTATTTGTTCTCTTTGAACACATTTATATGGTAACATATCAGCACCTCAATTCATCCAGAATTAGCCAAGGGGGGCAGGGAGAGAGAGAATCTAGGCAAGTAATGGTATATGTCAATTCTAGCACTCTCTTAACTGTGATACCCCTGCAAACCTTGTTTGCAGTCATTTCACTTTTATTAAATTTAACTACTTAGTTTTCCAAACCAAATATAGTGAATTCAAGGATTTGGCAAACTGTAACTACCAAGGTCACTTTTGGGAAGATGTCATTCAGTTCTCATTAAAGACAGAACTGAGGGGGAAAATGGAAAATCAGACATTGAAGCCATTGGTATTTTCTGCATATTCTCAGAACTGTGTATTGCTTATTCTAGGGAAGGAATGAAAGTATTATTTCTATTAATCACTAGCTGTCACAGAATTATTTCTCATTAAGAAAGCTCATGTGAATTTGTGTAACCTTAAGTAAATGCAGAAAGATTATTACTTTATATACTACCTGTTAAAACAAATATACATCATTACAAAAATAAAATAGTGATGTTTGTTATTACTGTGGACTGTGAATAGGAGAACGGTACAGACAGTACCAGGTGTGGGTCAAAACCTGATATTTACGCCTACACTGAAGCACTTCACTGTATGCAGTGAAGGAACACAGTGGCACTCTGAAGGGGATAAATATCAATGAAGAACTTAAAGCCCCGAGAAAGAAAAGGGACCATGTTGAGAGGTCAAGTATGTTCGCTGCTACCCTCAAATGCATACAGTAATGAACAATGAGGCAGTAATGAGGACGAGGCAGATGATACCTACTCAGAATTTTTATGCCAAGTGGGTATGATGGCTGAACCGAAAAACTAATTTTGGATCAACCCACATTTTTTCCATTTTCTCCCCAGCAAAACAATAAACTGAGAAGGGGGTTTGACCAGAAACAAAACATTTTGCCTTCAGCTTATTTTCTCCCTCTTTATTTTAGTTTTGTTAGTTAAATTGGAAGTGAAAACGTTGATAGTTTTGTTCTGAAAATGCTGTAATGAAATGCTTAGTCTTTCCCAAATATATTTGCTTTCTAAATGTTTTTTCTGAAACCATTTATTAAATTTGACCCAATTTCATAAATACTTTTATTCTCCCTTCATGATGTGTTGAACTGGTTAATCATATTCTCCATTGCCAGTATTTTGTTTCCCAGGAACAAAGACCACTCATGTTTTCTCCTTTTATCCTCTTAATTGAAATGCATAATGCCTCATCACCAAAATACTTGAGTGTTTTTCATATTAAAAAATGCTCTCCAAGAAGAGCTCTTCCCTTCACTTTTCCTCCTTGTAGCAGAGCAACAATGTGAAAATGAGAAGTCAGTATAGTTAAATTTAAAGATATGGGCATGAGTGAAAAAAAGTGAGGTGAAAAAGAGTGAGTGAAAAAGAGATGCTTTTTGTATGTGATTCTGAAAATGGCAAGGTATTTGTCCATCCCTTCTGAGGTTCTTCCTTCAGTGAGCAAGTGGGGGAATGCAACTGGTGTAATCCCTCAAAGGAAAGGCAGAAGTTACTCCGAGGTAGCATCAACCTGACACAGAATTTGTGTTCCAACTCCTGAATTAAAAAGGGAAGGGAATGCATGTGTTGTTTAGCTAGTACAGACAGAATAGCTCTAAACCAAATTCTCTACAGTAATGATAGCTGTGGTCTACTGAGTTTAGCAGCAATTTAATTTTTTCCCCAGCAATTTAATTTTTTCCCCAGGGCATATATATATATATATATGTATGTATGTATGTATGTGTGTGTGTTTTGCTCCTTGGTATAGTGAGCTGCAGTAATTAAAGTAACAAATCCACAGACAACCCACAGGCCACTACAGAGTTCCACAGTTCAATGTACCATCTTTCTGGCTAGTCCCAGATAGGAGGAAGAGAAATGTTTTAAAGCCGGGGATAATTTGGACAGCTGCTCTCTCAACAAGATCATAATAAGTCTATTATTTTGACAATTGAAAGCCACACATCCCAAATGAGGACACAAAAAAATGCCAGTTCATTTTTTTTGTGAGGACTTTTCCTCTTTTCAGACAAATGATCTCAAACTTGCCTAGACTGAGCTTCAGTTAATTGTTCTGCCACACTGAGCAATCCTGAAGGGGACTGTGCTAAATTCAGAGTAAAGATGATGCCTTGCTTTGCTTCTGCGGTGGTTCTATGCAGATATTTGATAAGACAGAGCACAGGAACAAGCTGTTTGGGATGCTGCAGTTGAGTGCCCTGGAGATGGAGGAAAGCTGTCCACTCTGACTCAGACACAGATATCTTAGCACAGTTCCCATGTAAATGAATTAAGATAGAAGTATAATGTTTAGTTGCTAATTACATTTAGACTCCTTTGGGGAACCCACCAAGATTTCTATAAATGTACAGTTCCAGCCAGCGAACAGACAGAATTAATCCATTGGTTTGGTCTAACAGGGGACCTAAAAAGAACAATTACTTACACTGCTGTGATTGCCCTTCTTCAAGGTTAAATTCTCCATACAGATTCCACTGTTGTTCTTCACATGAGATGATTTTTCTTTGAAGAGCAATGAAAACTATTACATTAGCTAGCCACTTATTTATTTTTCTAAATTAAAAATTTGGTTAACGATAATGATTTTTTTTCATTAGTGGCATATTTATCCCTCATAAGCCACATTTTTAAAAAATAAAAAAATAAAAGAATCAGAAAATAAAACTTGGGAGAGACTTCAAAAGGTTTTCACATCATAACCCGATTTTCTAGCAGTGACTTTTCATGGCAGATGTTCGTTCTAAAAACCCTCCAGACTTTCCCAACGTTACCTATTCTAATGCTTAATTCTTACTATAATTACAACATTTTTCCTAATGACTTGATCTAAATTTCTCTTGACGCAATTTAAACCCATGACTTGCTGCCCACTGATTGTGCTTGGGTTTTCATATGCACTCTCCCCCTAGTTGAGATCTTGCCAGTGCTGAGATAGCACGAAGATTTCTTCAGTTGTACAGCCCATTTACTACAACAGCATGATACTGTTAATTCACATTCAGCTTGCAGTCCCAATATAGTTCCTTATCCCTTGGTGCAGAAATGTTCCTTAAGTTTATGGAACTGACATTCTCTAGCATAGGTTTATGAAATTCATTACTTCTACGTAAGAATCCTGCCTTTATGCCTTTCATTTGCCTTTTTTTTTTAATTGGTGCACTCACAAATTTTGTGTATTTACTCAAATATTGCATTCATAAAAAATACAAATTTTTATGTTGGAAGCAGCAAAGTGGATGTACACTACTGCAAATATATCTTTGGTGTAAAATATTGTAATTTGTTATAATCAGTTCTCTGTTCAAGACAGTTTCAAGACATGAAGTATGGGGATGTTTATAGGGATATAATGCATGTGTGGATTCAGGAGAATGATCAGTAACTGGCAATATAGCAAAATACGCTTTATTTAGCTCTTTCAAACAAGAGGTAGCTGAGGAATGTAACAATAATCGTCTCATTTTACAGCCAGATTTTCAAAGAAATCATGCTTTCATTAATGATATTCAGGCTCTCTCTTGTTTCTTCACATTGTGGCTATTGCAGGTTCCCAGATCAGGTTTGATCAGGTGTTTATGTCTCTTCTTAATGTTTTCAGAAGGGGAAATGGCCTTGCTGTCAAAATACCACTGGGGCTACTGCACTCCTCTCCTGTATTGCCAGGTCTGTTCATGGGAATTCTTTGTCGAACAGAAACATGTAACACTGATTCCTAAACGTTACGTCAAGCGGTTTATACACACACCAAATAGGTTCTCATCAGCAGTCAGCATGGTCTATATAGGATCCAATGGGAATATAGTGTTGGACTGCATCCTGTGAAAATAAGGTAGATTTAAATCTGTAAAATAGGTTGCTACATTTTGGCTAGCCTGGGTGGCTTTCCGTGTCAGAGTCAGTTCATGTTTTAGGCACTGCATTTTAGGAGAATCTCATGAATACTAAGGTGCCTTTACAATGTCAAGGAGGCCTTCCTAGCTCTAAATTAAGAACATCGTTTTCATGACCAAACTATTTTTCTTTCTAATATGATACTTTTTTTTGTTTCTCTTTTAGGTGGAGAGGATTGTAGACAAAAGGAAGAACAAGAAGGGCAAGTGGGAATATCTCATCAGATGGAAAGGCTACGGAAGCAATGAAGACACCTGGGAGCCTGAACATCACCTACTACATTGTGAGGAATTTATTGATGAATTCAATGGACTACATGTTACTAGAGAAAAGCGATCAAGACATGGGAAACAGGCCAGCGCTCCAAAATTTTTACGGGAAAGCCGAGGGTCTTCTGTTGAGAAAATATCACACAGACCTTCTGAATCTGGGAAGTCTAAAGGGTCAACACACAAAAGGAAGAGAATTAATCCATCTCTTCAAAAACAGAAAAGAGGATACACAGTAAAGCCAGCATCTGCTAATGACAGGGCTGCTAAAACTGTGACTTACCGAACTACTCCCAGCGGTTTACAGATCATGCCACTGAAAAAGCCACATAATGGTCTGCAGAATGGAGATGGCAGTCATGAAAAAGATTCCAGACATTTTGGGAATGGCTCACAACAGCAAAATACGGATTTAAATGATCATGAAGGAGAACAAAATTTGCCCAGCGTGTTGGAAGTTAGTAATGATTCACCTGTTGTGAATGGAATTGGTATGTGATTTAAACTACAGTCTTTTGAGGCCGGGGGGGGGGGGGTGGTAATTGCAGCACCTGCAAACAAAGAGTCCACTCGTGGAGAAATCATTGTCATGCTATACAAGCGATATGGTGAGAAGCTCTTTCCCCATATATTATACCATTTTTTAATCAGTCGGCTTCTCTCCTTCCATTTCCTATGGAGTGACATGAAGCAATGTGGGCTTTGTTACATGCCTTTGCAGTGTAAAGTTCTTGTGGGGAAATGATGACAAGGCATGGAGTAGGAATGACAACGGAGGTATGTATAATACTGCAACTTTGGTTTTGTGTATCACCAAGTAACAAATCACTTCTCAGTTATGTGTGCACAGACCCAGTGGTCTAGAAAGATCAGGATTATTTTAGAAACAGAATCAATACCACTTTTGCTGAGGTATCTTGGTAAGTATGGCTGAATAACATTCGAGTTCCTCAGTATTACTGCTCATCATATTCAGGAGTACTCAGAACTGCCAGGTCCTTGTCTCTGACAGTGACTGGATACATCAGAATTTGAAAGACATACTTTATGGGAAGGTACAAACAGCCTTGAAGTGAACGAGAAGAAATAGGAGAAATCTCTTTCTAATCCTCATAGTTACTGACTGGCTTAGTTCTCAAAGAATAAAGGTTTATGTTCTCTATAAATACTATGCAGTTTAATGCAACTAAGTAGCTTCTCATTACCTATGTGTCCAATCTTTTTTTTTTTTTTAATTCTACCAAACCTAAAGCCTCAATGGTGCTTTGTCACAGTAATTTCCAGGAGCTAACAATGAGATGCACATTTTATTTGATCAGGTTTTTGGTTTGGGGGTTTTGTTTGGGCTTTTTTTGACCTTTACTTTCATTGAATAAGCTCTTGTCCTTATATGAAAGGATAAAGAGGAAGACATCCTGTCAATCTGTAGGCAGCCCCAGCCTTTTTAGCCTTCCTACCACGTGGAAGTCTTTCCAGATTCCTGGTAGTTTTCAGTATCCTCTTGTGCCTTTGGTGTGTGGGGGTTTTTTTAATACCTTTTAAAAACAGCAGGAGCTGTTCCAAATGATTTCCTACTGCTTACTGACATAGTGGCGATACAACCTTTTGAGAATTATTTTTTCTGCTGTTACACACTGCGTAAAGGTTTTCATTGAGTGATACACAGTTGCTCTTAGGGTTTTTTTCTTTGCTGGTTACAGTTAATTTAGAACACAGCTATATGTATGATTCTTTTCATTATGCATTTAATCTGCTTTACTGTTGCCAATTCACCCTTTTCTTATGACTCAGTGAAGCTCTTCAAATTCTTTCCTAGTTTTTACTCTACTTATTTTGTATTCCCTTCAAATTTTCCTCTCATACTTCTCTTCCCAGTTCATTAATACGTACATTAAATAAACTAATCCTTGTGCAGGTCCTTGGGGCAGCCAACTACTAATCATTTGAGATGATGAAGAGTAACCATTTGTTCCAATTATTTATTTTTATTAGCCACTTTCCGTAGCCCATGATAGCACTCATTTCCTTAACAGCTTCTTGTGAATTTCCCTGCCAAAAACTTTTCAAAAGTCAACATAAATTATATCACCCCGCTTTCCATTTTCCACCCTACTGGCAACCTAGCAAATGCTACTCGATTTGGGATGTAGAACTGTCCTTGCCTAGTCTTACTGGTTACATCCTGTAACTGCTGGGATCTTTCAATCCAGGCATCAAATATCTTGTTAAAGACTCCCAAACCAGCAAAATGTGTGGGCAGCTTTAAATGCGTAAGTAGCCCAGATGATGTCAATGACACTTAAAATTGAGAGTGCAGGCTTTTGTATTTTGATGAGTTTGAGCTCATCTAAGACTGTTTAAAAAGTTACCTGCTTCTTTAAAAAGACTTGCATATCTAATTACAGTTGCATATAAAGTTATTTTTCTTTGCTTTTTTACTGTTTCTAATGAAGTTTTTTTAATCATTTGTTTTATGTTATTCATTGGGGAAGTTCTGATACTAAATGCATCTTTAAAATGCATTAATTCCTATATTTTAGAGTCTTTTTTTTTTAACGAAGAACTAAAGGGCCACAAAGAACTGTAAGGTCAAATGAGCCTTTCATTTGTCCCCACAAGAGCTAGTGAATGGCATCCACCAGCCCCCGTTTGAATAATCCCTGTAAGAGAGCTCTATTTCAGTAGAAAGCTGCTTTGCCTAAGCAGCCAGGTGTTCTGCCATGTACAGAGGGCTCCTGGCCTAACATATGCAGCTCCCTTAAAACATTTCTTTATGAGGGTTTTTGCATTCTCCAAATCCATCACGTCTGTTTTGTAATTTGCTGTCCTTTCTCCCTTGCATTCTGACCTCCCTGTAGGCAAAAGCAAGAGATCTTTCAATCTCTACCTGGTTCTCGTCTGAAAAACCCATACTCAGCAGCACTCCCAAGGTCAGAAATCCCTCCAGTCTTGCTTTGTGATACCCAGCACATGCATAGTGGAGAAAACTACAAAGAGGAGAGATGAGACTACCAAAGTAAGAGCAGACAGAAACTGGTGAAGAAGGGTCAAAATAAAAGTACTAGCTTTTTTTCTAATATTGCCCTACAAGCTTGAGAGAAGTCACATTTCCTGATACAGGATTTTGCATCATTTGAAATGTCAAATTGAAGAAACTTGCACTACTCTTCAACAACTCCAACACTTTACTGAACTCCCTCAGCATTCACACTCACAGGGAAGTAGCACAGAAGATGCCAGTGTGATTCTGCCATGTGTCCTGTTAGTATCACAAACTCATTTTAAACAGGATAAATGTCCACTAAAACTGGTTTGAAATTTTACAAATTACAAATGAAGAAAGTTTCAGAGAAAAATGCCAATTTGTTGAATAACAGAAGTTTTGTTCCAGACATCTTGGGTTTCAAAACTTTCTCCAAATCTGAGCCAAGGTCCCAAGGCTTTGTCCCTTGAGACCAGGAGCAATGTGGCAGTCTGCTTGGCAGGACTCCCACGTTTAGCTTTGAGGCAGCCAGCTATGCCAGAGGTTTCAGGCAGTCTGCCACAGAGTCTGGAAGTCGAAAGCCCGGCATGCCCCATCAACGCTCGCAGGGCTCCCAGGCACTATGTGTAGAACAAAGAGGGAGCCTGGAGGACCTGGGTTTGGCTCCCAGAAGCTGTGGTTCCCGGGCAGCCCCGTGCAGAATCTGATGAAACAGGCATTTGTGTCAGTTTTGAGATTGCCTGTATGAAGCCCAAATGAATGTCAGACTCATTTCACAGCTAAGTGTAAGACTGCACAGAAAATGTATATAGAAATTTTAAGTTGATCTTGAAATGAAGCCTAGATTTGGAAAACTCAAATATTCCCCACGATTTGAAAACCCAGCTGTAGGCCCAGCTCTGCTACTAGTGTTGGCCTATGGTTGAAGGCCTCCAAAACCCATCAACTTGAACCAGTATTCTTTCATATTATAATAATGTTTAACTACAAGTGTATTGAACCAAGCAATATAATTAGTAATTTATAAACTACAGCTACTCAAAAAATATCCATATTTTGTTTGTCTGTGGTATGCCAGTTCTGTTGAAAGAAATAATAGCTATTTAAAAACTAGTTTTTGATGACTCCTTGAACGGACTTCCACCAGTCTGTGTTTGGTTTTGTGTATGCATCCACTTGGGTACAAGTGTTTCCCGCTCAACCTATAGATAAAACTCTCACCAGTAAGCTATTTGCCCCAGAAAGATGACTGTGTACCTACAGGTGTATGCACAAAATCATGTGCATATGCATATGCACTCTAGTGGAGGCCTGGAACCTTGCTGAAGTTGGGACAGACCCTTCTTACCAAAACCTCTCTTCTACCTTCTACACATCCTGTCATAAGGAGAGTAGAGTCATTTTTACTGACAGTTATATAAGGGTCTGCAAATTGGAAAATATTGAAAAACTCTGCAAGAAAACATCCACTGATGCTCCCAGGAGCTAACAATACCGTTATTTCTGATGGTATTTGTTGTCTTCTGTTATCACATTTCTGTTTCTCTCCAGATACTGTAATTGAGAGTGATTGTTTTGTCAAGTTTCTTGACAGCACCAAAAAACATCCCCTTCTAATTTTCTTTTTCCCTTTTCTACACCACTCTATTTCTGTACCATCTGCTGAAGAATTTTTGCTTGTCATGTATCACTAACCACTGTTTTTCTCCATTAGGAAAATCTTTGTAGTCTTATGGTGCCCTTAATTTAAATACTCTCTATGAACCTAGTCACTGCTTCCTCTTGTTTTTTTAGCTTGTTCTGTTTTATTTATTCTGGAGCAATACTGGCAGTAAAAGACAACCCAAATATGCTTGCTTTCTCAATTTGGATAAAAACTCATTGCTTTTAGATATCTTACAGATGCTCCCTTAGCTGGAGAAGTCTGAAATTATTAGTAAATTATCAACAGAACACTGCTTTTAAGTATGTACAGTATTAACCATTACCCACAAGAAAGACAGAAAGGAGACAGAGAAAGGCTATTTGGAATACTGAGGAATGCCAAGCTGTTTTACCAGCGAGAGTAAGGGAGCATGGTTTATTTCACCTAGAAAAATTAAAGCCCTAGCTCCATGATCCTTTCCATTCAGCATAAATGCATGCTGCTAACAAAAGAAACAGTCCAGCCCTCCATCCCATGATACCCTGATCATTATTCCCATCCCTTTCCCTGCACTAGTTTTAGTACTCTGGAGGCTACAAGGTGAACCTGATCTGTTTGAAAATTAACCACAGTTTTGCAGGGTGAGCTTCCAGCCAGAACAGTTCATCAGCTCAGTTCACAGTATGGCTACCCACCTGCACGCTAGTACCTGCACAAGGATCACTACATAGCGTGGTGGCACAGAGACTGCTCCATTAAACTGACTGTGATGAAACACTAAGAAAAGATATATCTGAAAATAACAGTAGCTTGAGGTGTCCTCTTCTAGTGAGTAGAAGCAGTGGAAGGCGATGGGGAGATCCGAGTCCTCTAAAGCATTGAGTGATCTGAGGCTCATTGCGATCTTTTCTCTCTTTCCTCTCCTACTCTTTGACTGCCTCATCTTTTTAGACTATAAATTTCTAATGTGTTTTCTGCAATGCCTAGTATAATGGAGCCCCAGTCTCAGGCTCAATCTGGAGTCTTTAGGCACTTTCTAGTACCAACAGCAGCAGCAGTAACATCGTTAGGTGTTGTCCCCTTTGACAGTAGTGGACTACTAGAGAAGATACAGGGACAGGCAACTAAAATGAAGAGGATTACAAGTACACAAGAGGCTTCAGTTAGGAGAGGGGGAGGCTGAGGGTGAATATGATCAAAGTTTACAAAATCATCAAGGCCTCAGATAAAGTAAATGCAGAACTGTTGTTCACTAAATCCCTCAATAACAGAACTAGGAACCACTCACTGAAACTGGTAGAATATCAGATAAAAGCACAGATGAAAGAAAATTCTTCTCTGTGTAGTGGCTACACAACTTCTCAAACTCATACCACAGGAGGCTGTGGAGACAGACAGCATCAACAGGCTCAAAAGGGGATTGGAGAAATCCATGAAAACGTCCACGAGCAAATACTGAAGGAAACAGAAAGGATGAATCCTCTCATATTGCTATACGTTAGGGATGATACTAGGGGAGAGGACTGCAGAAAGTGGCCAAGCTTGCGTTTTTTCCTTAAATAACATCCTTTACTGCCATTCTTGGAGAGGGATTACTAGATGCACCAGTGGTCTTGGGAATATCTGAAGTTCCCTTAAAAAATACTGAAACTTCTTCTAAACATCAGTGTGGTTTTAGGTATTCCACAAGTTCTGCTGCTGATTAAAAACAAGGTAATAATTAGAATAAACTCCCACTAAAGGAAGGAATCTTTTCTCCTGTTCTGTTTTCTTTTTGTACTTAGACTGAGCATCAAATACTCATTACTAAGCCAGTAAACCACATTTAGAGGTACCTAAAGCTTCCTTAGTTAATTTGTGACATCCTTAATTTGTTTCACATGCAGTATAGATTGCTTTGAGAATGCCCCTTTTTCCCTATGTCACAGTCATTTTTCATTGTGACATATTAAGGTACTGTTACCCTTGTGTGCGTTAAGCAGGTGCTAACTACTAACCCTCATGCAGCAACAATCTGGATGCTTTAGTGGCTCCAGAGCAAACCTTCAGTAGCTCCATCACATCCATGCAACAGACGTGCTAAATTGGCCTGGTTTCACTTAAGTGTTGTCTTTGGATTTTGCTGGTCATTTTCTCCAGTTTACCAGATTAAGCAAGATTACAGGATACACAGTATACACTGAAACAACAATTTACTCACTATATGTTGTTCTGTTAATCATCCATTCCTGGAAATGACACTTTTTCATTTATGTTTCTCTCATATTTAGTTTAGATCTTTCTTTCCTCTGGTTAAATTTCTGTCAGCTGGTGTGCAGACAGTTAAAATATTTTTATAATATCTATAGTTTCTTACGTATTTAATTTACAAACTAAATACATTACTCAAAGAAGAATATAATAAAAAATTAAAGTAAAATTATTACTATGAGGCTTTTTGTTGAGCTGGATTATCTGTGTGAATTAATCTTCTACCATTCTCTTACCATCTGTATTTAAAATCGATGTGGCATAATCTTCAATGCTAGGTAGATAATCAGGACAGTTAGTCTGACACATTTTCCATTCAATGTTCATTTGGCCTCTGATTTTATAAGTTCTTTACACTTTTTTGAGAGATTTAACTCTTCACATCTTAGTAGTTTATTGCTGGGTCAAGCAACATAGTAAGGATTGAATAGATAAAAATGCAATATTTAAAAGTCTGCCTCAGTCAAATAATTAATTTGTTTCAGTATATTATTCCCAATGCTATTAGTTTTCCATTAGTAATTTCACAAGTTGATTTTTGTTTGTGAGAACACGTCAAAATATATGCTGTAGGAAAACCTTATGAAAAAGAAGAAACATGCCAACAGAAATTACTCATAATTTCAAAATTCAAGCACATGGTGATTTCTACACTTGTAGATAATTCTTGTCCAGAAAACAAATTTCAAATTCTGCTGGCTTCAAATGCTTTTTCTTCAAATTGATGATCTAATGTAATTTGTCAATGTTTGCATTGCACCAGTTAAATCCTCCATTCAGTATAATATAGGCGATACTTTAGATGGTATCTCTTAATTTAACAATGAAAAAGAGGTTTATGATTGACTGAAATAGTGGACTTTTTAACAAATGTGCATTTCTGTGTGTAGATATATGTGTACACACATGCACACTTTACATGATGAGGCCAAATGAAGTACCAGTTAAATACTATTAAGCACGCTATATATTTTAACGTCACATATCATAACTGCAGTGTCTATACAGGCGTTTCGCACAGTGAACAATTCCACAGGCCATTGCCAACTGAGAGGTATCAGACAGTTCAGTTACCTACATAAACATCAAGTTGAAACATAGCTAATCCAAAATGAGGGTAAGTGATTTTGGTTTAAAGAGTAATCTGTTACGAATTCACCATTCAATTCTGTTCCAACAGAGCATTTTTAATTGGATAGTGGTCATATAAACTACAAAATTTAAATCTATGTTCTAATATTCATGTCATCTGCCCTTTAAAAATTCCTGGCTATTTGATACCAGAAGCAGGAACGGGTCAGCTTTGGCAGGAGTAAAGAACGGAACAAACAAAGGTGTTTTCATTCAGCTCTTTCTTGGCCTTTCTTAAATATGGCGTATTGTGGGCTCATATATTTAAACAAAAAACAGATTTGGAAACTATTTCCATGAACAGAGTGACTTTAATCTCTGTTCCTCAACAACCTGTCTCTGCTTTACTTCTAATGACAAAAGTGTGAAACATCTGTAATTAGAAAAGGAGTATTGCATACAAATCTTGTAAAGATATTTTCAACATTCCGGTTTAGCATTGTTACCAATCATAATATATTGCCTATTACAGAGGAACTGTAAAAATAAGCAAAGTAATAGTTTACAGTTCATACACAGTGTGAGTCTGAATGAACTGTCTTTTAAAATTGACGTACTATTACTCTCATTCATTTTTAAGGAGGAACCATATCATTCTTGTCATAGTTCCCTTTTTTCCCTACTGCTGGATACCCTCCAAAATGGCATCAGCATTAACATTTTCTATGTACAAAGTTCAGTATCTTATCTGTTAGTCAAAAGTCAGTAATTACTGTTACTGTAAAATGTAATGAGCAGAAGCTTGAGATCAGCGCAAAGAGGATGGCTAACTGCTACTTCTAACGCTAACCACAAGGATACGTGGAAGAGAATGCCAGTTGTGTCAGCTTAGTAAGAACTGCCCTAACTGACTGTCACATAGAGATGTGCAACAAGTGTTTATTCAGATTGTCATTTGAAACTGATAATGACTTTTTGGTCACCATAAAAGGAAGAAAATATAACTTTGAAAGATGGGATTTGGACTAAACCTGTCATGTCAAGTTTTTTCAAAGCTGAATTAGAATTTTCCTGTGAATTCAGGAATCACCCCAAATTCATGCGGAAGACCACGATACAATTGCTTTCATAGAATCATAGAATCATTAAGGTTGGAAAAGACCTCTAAGATCATCAAGTCCAACCATCGACCCAACACCACCATGCCCACTAAACCATGTCCCTAAGCGCCTCATCTACACATCTTTTAAATACCTCCAGGGATGGGGACTCAACCACTTCCCTGGGCAGCCTGTGCCAATGTTTAACCACTCTTTCAGTAAAGACATTTTTCCTCACGTGCAATCTAAACCTCCCCTGGCGCAACTTGAGGCCATTGTCAAAGCAGAACTGAATCGTGTTAAGAGTACCAGTCCCACATGGTACAATTCACTGGATCTAGAGGTTGTCTGATCAGAGAACAAAAAGTATTGCGTGTTGGAATATAGAATAATAAGAATGGCTTGAGGCTACATTTGACTAGCCAGGCATATTTTTGATTTATCAAATTTATCACGTAGAGGCTATTGTAAATACTGAGCTATGTTTAAGCTAATAGAAAGTATCACTCCATTTCTTTGAAGGTATAGACATAATTATGCTTTGATTCTTTCCATCTGAAAGGTTCTTCTCTGGCCAATGGAAGCTTGAATCTACACAGCACTGTGAAAAGGAAACTAGATGGGGAGAAAGATTATGTCTTCGATAAGAGACTAAGATACAGCGTGCGTCAAAATGAAAGTAACTGCCGGTTCAGGGACATTGTAGTCCGGAAAGAAGATGGTTTCACACATATTTTGCTGTCGAGTCAGACTTCAGATAACAATGCACTGACCCCAGAGGTAAGCATGTAGCCATAAAAGCCAAAGCAAGCCATCCTAATGTGTGGGTTATCTTGGAAACACTGCACTTGAACTGGATTTTATGTATTTTTATCCTAATTGATTATCATAAAAAAGAAATATGGAGTTCAGATATGTCTAACTTTTTCACACTTGGGATTCCTATCAGAAAGAATGCAATGGAAATTAATTTTTAATTTACATGTCTGAAACCGAAAATTAGAAGTAAAGAAAGGAATGGCAGAATCGGTATTTCCAGCATGGCGTTGTGTGAAGCGGTTGTTCACATGTTGAAGTTACTGATATTTACTATCCTTAGGAGAAATCTGGTCTCTTTCATTTTATTAATTTAAATAGTGCTCCAGTTGTTGCATACAGAGGAATTTCAGGCTATATCCTGAAACAGTAATTCTAAAAGTATATCTTGATCCCTAATTGCTTTTTCCCTGAATCACTTTATGAGTCCTTATTTATGAAATCTTAACCAATTAGGGGCTCTATTCTCAGCTGAATTGCATAAAGTCGTACAATATAAACGGTATTAATGAATTCCCTTGTTCCAAACATTATACACTTGGACTCGTAGCTTATACTACTCCAGTACATTGGTTACTGGAAGGGCTGAGATTTCCATCCATTCCCTGTGATCCCAGCATAGTGGGCAGCAATGCCCCAGTATACCTTTCCCATGTCAGAACAAAAGGGGTGTCAGTAAATGCCTGCATCAGGATGCATGTCCTGGAGAGCAGAGAACATGCTTGAGCCCTGTTCTGGAGGGTTGCTACCCTCCAGACACGCCAGTGCAGCTCTGATTTATACAGTAACTTCAAGGTAAGAGCATACGAAATATCAGTTTGAGTAATATTTGGGGGAAAAGTAGATTGTAGCTTTGAGGAATTATTTTATCCAATAAGAAACTGAATAACTTTGAAATTAATTGCTTATAATGAGCTTCAGATAAAACTAGTGGCAGGTATGATGGGCTCTAAATTTGACTCCCCTTCCCAAATGCACACCTACATACGGACATTAATACACAGAATGAGATGCATGTCCTGGAGAGCAGAGAACATGCTTGAGCCCTGTTCTTGCTACCTGCTACCCTCCAGACACGCCAGTGCAGCTCTGATTTATACTCAAGGTAAGGTATGATGGGCTCTAAATTTGACTCCCCTTCCCAAATGCACACCTACATACGGACATTACAGAATGATGCTCTAAATTTGACTCCCCTTCCCAAATGCACACCTACATACGGACATTAATACACTGAATGATACTAAATAGTTAAAACTGTTGGAACATACATTTATCACTCCTAGTTTTTAAACTATATGATATTTAAAAGGACTATCTTGGTAATTAACACAGAACACCAAACACCTGCTTTTAATACTAATTCCTTAAAACGCATTAGATTGCATCGAATTCATCATTCCATCCATGTATTAATTACCACTAATTGACACTGCAGGTAATTTAAACGAAGAGCTCAAGGGCCTGAAAAAGTATGAAATCAAGGACTTACTATGTTCAGGCTGAACAGACATACCTTTACGTTGCTGGCTGTGCTGTTCCACATCAGTGGTATTCAAATGCTCTAACCAGTGAATTAATTCAGGCTCTTCAGGTCTGCCAAACCAATCCATTTCATTCTTTGAAAATTTTCAATATGCTGGGAACCCACCTCTGTGGAAGAATAAATGATAAGCATATAATAGTCCTGTTCTTGCATCACCGGCATAGACTATTTCTAGAACCTTTATTGAAGCTCACTCAAAAAACAGGAAATACATTTTAGAAAACTACATTACTGACCAGGATCTGGATGGTCAGGAATTAATCAAAGTAATGAGTTCTCCACATTGAGATTGTCTGTTTAAAACTCATGCAGGCTGAGAGCAATTGAAAGCTCTTGCCCTCTGAAGGCTGCTTGCTGGCAAACATGAAATGACTTCTTTGGCCTCGGTCCAGGCTGCAGCCCATGATCATTCACACCACAACATCCAGCACCTCCGATACTGGTTATTCCACATCCTTGCTGGCAATTACAGCAAAAATCCAAGGAACTGAAAGGAGGAATATGTTGAATGCCTTGTCCCTACAGTTTGTCACCCGTAGCCATAGGTGAGACAAACTGATAAGAGTATTTTAGGGAGATTTACAACATTTTCAGTTTTGACCCCTTTTATCACCAGTGAATAGAAAGTACAAACACAAAGCTCCTACAAAACAAAGAAAGTGTGTTTCCTTTTGTCAAAAGAAATGCTAACTTCAAGCTTTATTAGACATTCAGTAAATTACGTTTGCCAAATAGTCAATGATTAATTTACTCAGAGCAGGTCTACTTGGCGTGGTTAAAATAGTGGTCTGGTTATTCTCGGCCATCTATGTTAGGAAAAAAAGAAAAGGTGTGCACTGCCCACAATCATTATAAAATTAAGCTATACAAAATCACTCTCACCCCCAAACAACCCTGCTTCCCTTTGTGCTTTATCTTAATCTTCAGATGAAATTTAGTAGTTTTGTTCAACCACTGGCCTCTGCTATTTATGCCAATTTAATTAAAATAAAGAAGAACTTATTTATACAAAAAAAAGAAAAAGAAAAGCTTAGAGAAGCCTGCCTGAATCTTCACCCAATGTTTTTGGTAACCACATCACACCTGTGGGTTTGTGCATGTGATTTTAGCATGGAATGTGCCGATGCTCCTTCCAGCAGCATTTGCACTGATTGAAGTTGGCTCAGCGCCACACTAGTAATTGAGTTTTTTCTACAAAATGTTCAGAGCACTATAGAAATTCTTTCTTATGTTTTACAAGACCTTAACAAACTTCCAAGCCAGTGTCATGAAACTGAACAGCTTGTTTTTATTTCAGTGGCTTAGGCTTACTACTTTTAAAATTAATTTTTAAAATAGATATGTAAAATACTTCATCATTATGAATTCCATTAGGGCATTTTCTCACACGGGTCTTGTGCTGCTTCTGAAGTTCTTTCTCCAATGATGATGTTGCTGGTTTAACTCAGCACATTTCAAGGATCCAAATTCTGTTTCAAACTGATTAAATGGATCCATCCACTGTATTTCCTTTACACTATTAATAGAGCTAGGAATTAATATTCCCCTGAATTAAATGCAAAGCGTACCCTAAACAGCTAATGTTTTCATTGAAGACTGATATAACTACCTCAAATACACTTCTCATACAAAAGAATCAGGTTTCAAATTTCTAGCCATGAGAATTACAGGGTTTGAAGTTCTACCAGGTGCATTTTGGAGCACTGGTTTGCTTTCACTTTTCCTTACTTACAACTTTTCCTGACTTAAAAAAAAAAAAAATGCAGGTACAAGTTTACTTGTTATCTGTATTTTTGCTCTCATACAAAGACAAATTGCTTTTTTGGCCAGTAGTTCTGCCTGAAGCCAGCCTTATAGGTTCCTAATTCCTTTATTTACCAGACAGAAAGGACTCAGGATCTGTTTGGCACAAAGAGTCAGTAAGTAACAAAAAGTGTATTTATGTAAAAAGGTACGATTGTGGAAGAGGTTCTAAGAACAACTGAATGGCTTTAAAATTTGGGTTTACTGTAATATTTACAGAATATTTACCTTTAAGAATATCAACAGTGAATCCTTAGAGATCCAGAGAAGTTAACGTTTTAAACTAGTATTTCTATTTATATGAACAAGAGACTTCTGTTCAAGATACTTTGTATAATTACGGTGTTAAGTTCCCAGCTTCCTGATTTCCCCAGAATGTAAGCAATATTGAAAGCAAAGGGCACCAAATACCTTTTAAGATTTCCTACATGCAGTGACAGGCATTAAAATAAGCTCTTAGAAGTGTAATGTAGTTTTTAAACATTTTATGTTCATTTTGCAATATAAGGTGTCCTATTAAAGAACTAACCAACTTATTTTCTTGACAGGATTAAAAAAATAAGCAACTTTTGAGAAAGTGATAATTTTATTATATATTTGGGTTTCAATAAAACAGTAAGTGAAGCATTAGGCCTGGTCTAAATTTATAATTCAACAGATTTTTATAAGCAAAAGAACTGGCTCATACTGTTTTGTAAATACTTCCTCAGAAATTTTAGTCAAATGCATTCAAATAAAAATATTGTCCCCAAAACTGAAAATTAACTAAAAGACCATTAAAAAAGCTAATTAAAAAAAGCATGGAACTGGAGAATACTGCTGTGGAACCCTGCAAATAGTAATATTAGATCTGGTCCACTAGAAAAAGTAAAATTTAATTGGACAAATGCCATAGTTATACCAAAATGAGGGAAGGTTTAATGACCATGGAAAAGAGAAAAAGAATATGGAATCTGACAAAGAAATGTAACTAAAGACACGTAGTATCTCTATATTTGCAAACTGAATCCACTACTGCATTAAATGGAAATTTGTACTTAAAACTAGACAGCAGTTCTGAACTAAAATTATATTTACTTTACAGTACTGCCAGTTAATAGACAGTTCTGTAACCCTACAGACAAACCATCTTTTTTATCTGTATTTTATTGTTAGTAGCTTTCCTGTAATCATATAAACATCTGTAGAGAAATACCCCTACCCAGATAATCAGTGAGGAAAGCCATGATGCCAAGGCATTCAGAAGCAACAGTGGACAGCAGGTTGGCTATAACTAGGCCGAGTGACAAGGTGACCAGGTGAATTTTGGACTGCACCAGCAAAGGAATCATGGCATAAAACAAGGGAGTGAGAATCGACTTTGCTGGCATTGGTGTATTCCAATGAGCCTCCGAGCACCTTGTGATGATAAAGTTAATGACAAACTTACAGATATTTTAAAAAAGAATACTTTTTGGAGACTGAAAACACCAATACATTATGGTTTCCTGGTTTCTGATACTGTTTTCTTTTGCTAGAAACTAGTGGAGCAGTGGAACTAAATTTCCACTCCTGCTCAAAAATACTATCCAAAATACTGTCAAAGTCTTCCCATTTTCGACTATATCTGGAAGATCAGTTCCTAATAATGGACTTTTGATATCGCCCTCTCCAAAACATTGAAAAAACACTGATACCAGAATATTGGGTTTTCCCACAAGTAGTATAACCTTTGCTCAAAAGTTTGTTATACTTCTAGATGGCTTTAGCCATCCAAATCAATGAGGAGTAAGATAAAAAAGAGACAGGTTTGTAATGGTAATGATGTGTTTGAAGGATAGCAGTGGTAACATCAAAGAGATGGTACATATACAAATATTACTGGAGGAAGGGGAACGGTAAAGAAACTTGCTGAATGGAGTATCCTATCGTGGCATCATATTTAAAACAACACTCCTCATTGTATATAAAAATGTTTGACTGGTATTCTCTGATATTATTTAAACATGCTCCCTAAGAAAGAGCAGATTTTGAGAACATTTAAAATAAACTAAAGAGGACAATCTGGCATTCGCATGGAACTAGGAAAATCAAAATATGTATCTTTTGTTATTCTAACATCTACCACCTTCTAAAGTTTCTTTTTTAACTTTGAACAGAGGTTTTAGGGTTTTTTTCCCTTTGTTTGCCCTTTACAAAATGCGCTTTTGCTCTGTTTTACCAACTGAGGGCTGAGACAGCCTCTGAGACTCTGAGAATAAACAGTACTTGTAAAATCACTGATGACATTTTTGTACCTGCACAAGAATTTCAGATAAACTTCCAAATTCTGCTGCTTTTAATTACTTCACTTCCACCCACTGTCACATACTCGCTATTACAGGCGTTCTGAAGTGCACTTTTACAAAAGTGAAGCATCTAAAAGTTCACCACCTGCTATCAAATGTCCCAGTCTCAGCAGCCAGTAGCAATCATTGTTATGCAAACACGTATGGAAAGCAAGCAGGTAGCATTGCACTGCGTCATTGTTATGCAAACACGTATGGAAAGCAGGCAGGTAGCATTGCACTGCATGGTTTGAATATACAAGTTCAAGCTTGGTTTCACAAGTCACAGGATTTCTAATAAAAGGCTACCTAGAATGTTATAAACAAAACTTCTGTTCTGTGTTTAGGGACATTTCTTAAATAAGGCACTTCAGAGATCCAAAGAATTTTTGGAAACATAAAGTAGTGAACAAAAATAATCACAAGCTAAAAATCTTGGTTTTCTCTCACATGGAAACCATATTTAATTCCCCAACCACATTTTGCTATCTTTTACCTAAATTTACACTAACAGCAAATCTTTCAGTACAAAAGAGAAAAATTTGACTCAACAGGACCCTGTCTATAGGAAATACTTTGACACATGAGTATGTTTAAGCATAGGAGGTGTCACACTAGATGAAATCATGGCCCTTGAAGTGAGGAGCAAGTCACTAAAGAGAAGAGGGGAAGCTGAAATGACTGAAATCAGTGACAGCTTACAAACTATGCTGAATTGTGACCAAATAAGAAGTTACCCATCAGAAGTTTATGAAGTAATATTTCCTTTTTAAAATTATTAGAAAAACAATTCTCTGTTCAGATGAAAGGCCATTTTCTTACAATACCAGCAGCTCAATTCTATACAGATTTTGATGAGGTTTGATTTATGGTGCAATTAATAGCTTGATCCAGTTGTAAATCAGAGTCAAAATGGCTCTCTTTCAAGTGGCTTTTTTGCTCTAACTTTTGTAGACTTTAACAATATCACTGACCACAGAAATATTAATAATATATTTGCCGTATTGAGGTATATGATGTCCTCTTGTCCTGCTTTGCTCTGGTTGAAGTCATACAAACCAAAGTAGTTGAAGAACTGAAAACTGGGGTTTATAGATTTTGCTTACAACCTGTTGAGGTTAATAGGCTATTGTTGTGATAACCGTGTCCTTTAATTAGTAAGCATCAACAAAACACTTCCAAATATAAAATATTTTGTAAACTCTCAGTGTTATCATTCTAAGAATATTAAAATTATATAAATATATATAATTGATGTAAGTATTAATAGTGCCCAAAATTTAAGTCTCTCAAAATCAATAAGGTTTGTAAAACTAGGGAAATGATATTGCAACGGCATGCATGTCGAATTGTTTACTTTTCTTTATCCACAGATCATGAAGGAAGTTCGGAGAGCATTGTGCAATGCATCAGCTGATGACAGTAAACTCTTACTTCTCAGCGCAGTGGGAAGTGTATTCTGTAGTGGCCTAGATTACTCATATTTAATTGGCAGGTTATCCAATGACAGAAGAAAGGAAAGCACTAGGATTGCAGAAGCTATAAGGTGACCCAAGCTTACCTATGATCTCTAAATTATGAAATGCAGTGTGTGATTATAAAGATATTTATCAGGTCCAAAAATGTTGTCTATTTAAGTGTTGATTGCATTCTAATTATAGTCCTACAAATTTGTTTAGTAAGAAGAAACTTGGACCTTTCCTTATTAGAAAAGAAAGCACGTTTATTCCAGTGCTAATATCCATAAGGATTTATTTTATTCCAATTCTCTGTATTTAATATTTCAAATCATTCCTCCAAATTCAAATACAACTTTGTTGTTGTTTTTCCAAATTAGCTATTGCTTCATGTTCTAAAGTGGCTCCTGAAAGGCAGATATTTTATTTGTTTTAATGTTCATTATTTTAATGAATTTCAGTACAAATGGGAATCCATGGCTTACTCATATTCTGTTGAAATAGCAGTCTGCCACTGTATTTCAGAACCTTATTAGAAGGGTCTCCACTCTTTTTCTTAAACTTAAATTACTTAATATATATGTAAATGTAGTTTTATTTTGATAACTAAAATGTGACTTTCCTTATATATATCACATTACCTTAATAGAAATCCAGGGTTTATGACGTGCAGTCTACAAATCAATCTGCACAATATATCACCAAATATTTCCATTATCCACAAGGTATATTTCATACATATTTGGCCGATCTTCCAGTATAAATCAACATTACTCCACTAAAGCCAGTGGTATTTCACCAGTCTGTACCAGGAGAGGGTTTGGTCCCTTTTTTTCCCCCCACTTCCTACAAATAATTATTACTCTTCTGAGAGCTTTAAAACTTTATGCAACAATTCTATGAAGGAATATTGAAGAATTTGTTTTGCAACAGATCTATATTTTTGATATATTAGTGTAACATAAGATCAGGTTTAGTTGTTACATGACATGTATTAACCACCAATTATCTTGGTTACAACTACTGCAGATCAGTTTGGATTCTCAGTTTAATACTTTTGAAATTCTCGAAGCAGTAACTATTTTGAAAATATTTAAAATGTACTTCTTAAATATAAGAAATTACGTGGTTTTAAGACCCTAGCTATGCTTGAGTATCATGTAGCGATATTTAAAAAAAGAAAAACCCTTTGAAGGACACATCCTAATTTTTTTTTTTTTTTTAATGTGAAGGATTTTTAATAAAGTGTATTGAAAATGACAATAAAACCTCATAGCAAAATACACTTTCCATATAAACAATTTCCAGGAATCTAGCAGTAGGCAAGGAGCCAATTCCTAAAAATCTCGGTGTCTAACATCATGACTAACATCCTAATTTTTTTTTTTTTTTTTAATGTGAAGGATTTTTAATAAAGTGGAAAAAAAAAAACTGTGAGGAAAGAAAATCACTATTCTTGTTTGAAAACACAGGCACACTCACACTCCATTAGAAGATACGGATGTAATATTAATTGTGTAAAGATTGTATAGATAGGTATTGTTATATATGTGTACATTTATCCACACACATCTAATATACAGGTATACTTATCAATTCAACACTGAAATGAATATAAGTCAGACTATCATACTCAATTTTTCCATCCTTGGACTCACAGAACACTCTTGAAATACTGGTACAATGTACTGCTCGTTGTCAAGAATGTCGGCTTCAGGCCCACTGGAAATAGATTTTTATTGTACTTCTGGAAACAATACACTACATTTTCCATTTAGCACTCTCTGTGCTTTCTGTGTACAAAGGACTCAACTCATGGAAAATATACTGTAATAAGAGTAGAAAAAAATGTACACTTCGCTTTTTCAGCGGTTAGGATGTCCTAAAACACATTAACGGATCTTTGCCTCCACTGCTTTACATCAAGTTAGACTTGAATCAAAATGAAATTAAAATCTTGATTACCGTGTGTTTCCACTTTCTAAAGTATGGATCTTGTATACTGATCACAAGTTAAAACTGAATTTTAAATACCCATCAAGTCTCATCTCACATGAATGATTTATTCATTTGGCCCCTGTCCTCATCCACTGCCTTTAGGGCTTGCAACTCACAGATGTGTGGCACTGTAGCTTCTCTCCAGGTACTGAACATAGATCCGTCAGCCTGAGCTGCCATCGTCCAGACGTGTGTCCGGCATTGCACTCCTGGAGCAGGGAAAAGGCAGACAGACAGACTGCACTGCAACTGTGCGTATGTGGCCTACAGAGCCCTGCAATCAAAAGACTCACTGGAAGGCATTCCCAGCATCAGTCTCGCATCATCAGTCAGGCATCGTTATATGACCTGATACATAAAATTCTGGGTGTACTCAGAAGAAAACAAAGAAGGATGACTTTACTTGCTCAACTTCTTTATAGCCTTTGACATGCTTATGAGCCCTGACCTGCAGCAAGACCTCTGCAACAATGCAGAGGTATCTGAGCATCCCAAAGAATATTCGATGGTCAACTTCCCAGATATCCTCTAGCAAAACCAAAAGCCTTCTGCATGTGACACTTTTTCCTATTTTTGAGCTTCTGGCTCTACTGTGCAACAACAGTTACAATTTTAAGTCCTTTTCAAAGACTGCCTTGAATTGAAACAAGGATCTTCTAGCCCAGAAACTACGTGTGAACTTACAGTTCGGAGGCATAGAAATATGCCAGGTTCTTGGTACAAAGAGGACTCACTGAAACAAATAACGTACCAAACAGGGAACACAGATAAGTGGAGTGCTGGACACTGCAGCTTCTGTAGACCAAATGCAGGCATTTGTTCCCCTCGTAAGCTCCCAATATTGTAGCCTTCCACTCCATCCTATAGGTGGCATGTTCCATACCCATCCATTGTACCATCCTCTGTGCTCCCCATCCTTCCCTCACAACAGAGGCTCATTGTGTCTTCTCAGTGTTCTGTGCCACTCTCTCCCCATCTCCAGGTCCTTCCTTCCTTGCTCACTCATATGAAGATTTCACATTTCCTTCAACCCTTCCCCTCCATTAATGTGTTCTGCTTTGTTCTTCCTCCCCATCATCTAACCGTTTCCTCTCCGCGTCCCTAATTGCCTTTCCATATTCACTTCCAGTCCCATTTATCACCACATGCTTCCTGCTTTTCTCCACAACACTGTTTTCTTCTGCCTCCACATGGTCCTCAGATCTGCTGCCACCATTTATCTATAGTTTGTTCTTTTTACCTATCATTCATCACATCTCTGTTCCCATCTGTAGTCCTACTTGGAAGGCTTACTTGCTTAACTACTAAGGTTCTCAAAATTCTGGAATTAATCAGGTGCAGTGATCCTCAGTCATTACTCAACCATAAACAACTGAAGAAATAACAAGATAAGGGAACAGCATTGCTTCTGCAAAAAAAAATGAACCACAACTCTCCTTAACCCTGCTATCATCTAGAAGGAAATGGTCTTGAACAGACAAATGTGATGTTCCTTATTTCACTCTCTTTGTCTTGCCACTGATCTTCTGTTTTATTACTCACTGTGTGAACAGAGCTCCATCAATTCCCACAAGCCTCTATTTTCCCATGGTCAAAAATCAACTCCTTACTAGATAGCCTGAAACAGAACTCATTCATTGAACATTTAATGCTGGGTCACCTCAGACTCTTCATTTTCATTTAAAATACAGCCAATGCCCTTGCACTTCAGTCCAATAAAATACTTATCTTTGGTATGTTTTCCATTTTTTGCCAAATCGGCACTCTAACCTGCAAGGCACACCTCCTGTTCTCAGATACAGAAGTCTAGGTCTTTTTGACCTCAGTGGGAGAGCTGCAACTCATCAAAGGGCACATTTGACAAAATGTTCTTTCCTAAAATCTGTCAGCAAAGATGTACTCTGGATCTAATAAATACCCAGTGCAGGAACAGAATCTCCTCTTTCGTTTTGAACTTGATTTATATATGTCTCTTTTCTAAAGTAATTGAGCATCTCGTTTGCCTCCATATACCTGCTGTGCACTGAGCTGCTAGAGCCCATAATTTGCCCACAATTACACTCATGCTTTTCCCTAATTGGTGTATAGGCTGTTCCATTCAACAGATGTCTTTCCAGAGTTGCTGGTAGGTAACTTATTTAAAATATCTCCTCATTGCACAGAATTTAACATGTTCTAGTTCATTCATCCAGATGAATCCGATCACATTTACTTCCCCATTATTTCCCATCGCTTCACATTTACTGTTGTAGGCAGGCCAGGGCATCTACTTTGTTATGTCTTTGCCGAAGACTTTGCAATGAAGACCCAACAGATCACTCACCTAATTCTTTCCCTGTTCAAACATTTTTCTCTCTCTCTGACTCCCCTTTGTGGGTCTTGTTCTTTCCGCTGGTGTGCCATAAACGTTTACTGTTTCCCAATCCATTGCTGGGACCTGCAGTAACCTTTGACATAGGATCTTAAGAGAACTTTTTGAAAAAAATAAATATTCAGCAATCCACCTATGAGTTTCCTGTCTTTCACGCTATAATATGTTCATCAAGTTAGCCAAACCAGATCATCAGAATCCGTACTAGCCATTGTGGAGCAAACTGAGAAGCGCTATGTGTACAAACTCATGAGTTACTGGTCCAGAAGTAAAACTAAACCTAACCAAACCATTCTGCAAAAAGTACACCAGCCAGTGCATTCCAGTTAATCAGTTCGTATACAACATATACAAAACTATTTAATATCCTACGTACTCAGAAAGATTAAATAACTAAATATGAGCAAAATTTTCCATGTGCAAATTAGAAAGTATCTTGCAATTCTGACCTCATAAAACTGGGCCATGGCATTTATTGTGTTCATCTGTGGTTCTAATTTGTTTTCAGATTAAGTACTTTAAGCTTGGGTATTTATCTAAGTGTTACTGTATTCAAGATCTTTCTTTTATTTTTTATTTTAGGGATTTTGTAAAAGCTTTTATTCAATTTAAGAAGCCAATTGTGGTTGCTATCAACGGCCCTGCTCTTGGGTTAGGAGCTTCTATTTTACCACTATGTGATATCGTTTGGGCAAGTGAGAAGGCATGGTTTCAGACACCATACGCAACAATCCGACTCACTCCAGCTGGCTGCTCATCATACACATTCCCACAAATTCTGGGTGTTGCACTGGTAAGGTTTTCCACCTCAAATTGCTGAAGAACCTTTCTTAAAATCATGCTCTTCTTTCTCTGTTTAAAAAGTAAAACAGAAAACAATTGTTTCTTTTAATTGTCATGAATGGAAATGAAATCTGTGGAAAGTTCATCTAATCTCTACCAATTTCTTATCTCAAAATGACCTCAGAATTCAATATATTACACATGCTGTATACACAAAAGATTGAACACAGGTTGAAAAAGCAAAGATTGTCAAGATCATGGTAGAAAAGGGAAGAAATGCATTAGCAGAATAATGTTGCAGAGTACTTGTCTGTATTCTGTTAGGAATGTGCAGTAACAGAGCAAGATACTGCTCTCTGCTCTCTACAGACAAGCTATACTAATTCCAGTAAGGTTGCTTAGTTTTTACCAGTATAACAAAGCAGAATTTGCCCCACGAAGTACTTCGTACTAGGTTCCATGACTCTTGGCATAGTATCACTGTATCACTGACAGTTACTCTTGTAAAAGCAGCAATACAGATTCATCATGCATGCCAGCACATTTCTCTTAAATGAAACCCATGCTGTGCTCCGGCCACCTGCACAATCCTTAAATAGCTACCGAAACGCCTTTTTAAGTATTTTGCAGTATGGAAAGATACAGGAGACCATTTGTGAATTTAATCTTGAAAATAGCGGGCAAGTATGGAAAATTTTTTAAGGAAATTATAACCCAAGTAATCTTTTTGTTTCACAGGCAAATGAAATGTTGTTCTGTGGGAGAAAGCTGACAGCACAGGAAGCCTGCAGCAGAGGACTAGTGTCACAAGTATTTTGGCCAACAACATTTAGCCAAGAAGTGATGCTACGAGTGAAAGAAATGGCATCCTGCAGTGCCGTGGTAAGAAATCAAACTCCTTTGTGATTAAATTACATTTCACAGAGGCAAGGTGTGCTCCCAAGGCTCATCCCATGGTGGGTCCTCAGTTTCCACAGCCATACCTGTGGAAGAGGGCTAACAACAGAAAATCTGGATAGGGATCAGTGAGCTCGTGGAGTTTCCCATTTTCAGTGGAAGGGAGGGTTGTTTCCTTTCTCCATCTTTGCATTTATTCAGTATGAGTGGAACCTCCTTGCCCCAGATTTTGAAAGAGGATTTTAGCATTGGTTTCTGTCATGAAGGTGGAAGAGTCTGAAACTATACAACTGTACTGGGAAATCTCTGTAGGGCCAGTAAGAAAATATATTTGCCTTTCACGTTGTCCTGGCCAGCCTGTCAGCTGACTCTGCCTTCTTTTCTGCACCTGCATAGTTCCTGATTCTGCAAAATGTTCTACACAGTGCACCAGAAGGGTAGGATAGTGCCAGCTAACCTCTGCTGTGAAGGAGAGGTGAGATCCAGACACAGAGGGATTTGAACACAGTCTGGTCACAGTGTATTATAACTTTCCTTTTGTGTACATAAAAGTTGAAAGAAAATCCTTTCCTATTTTTACTTCCTAAGGTTTTTTCCCTTCAGGCAGATATACTCCTATTCTGGGCACATCCTTGTTTAAAAAAAATGCAGTGAAGAAAGTGATACTGGCTGCAATAAAACTACACTAAGTAAAGTGCAAATTGTTGCAGTTTCTTGCTATACTTCCTATGCCTGAAACTGTCTTAGCATCCCTCAGTTTCATTTAAAAGATCCATTGTAAAAGAGAAGGTAGAGACACAGGAGATTTTTAATTAAATGTAGATTAGATCTCTCAAAAGACATTCAGAATGAAACTCTCTGGAAATGTAGCATAAGCTTATTTGATCATGCTGATATAACGTGTATTATATGAGTTCAGAAAACCTCTGGACCTTACAGTGAATTCTTCCTTCCTTCACTGTTATTGGCTGCCAATGAAATTTTCTCTTGAGACCTGTTAGGAAGACTTGTGGACAAAGATGAGAGTTAAAACTGTCAGACTAGATTTACTCTCTGAGATCCTAAATGCAAATCAGGCTGAAGTCACAAAAACAATTAATATGATGAGCTCATCCAAGTTCACTGTGGCTACTTGTTCACAAACAGACCAAAAAAATACACAGGCCCCGCGATTTGCAATTAACACCATTTACTTGAGTTAAAGAGAAATACTATTTTGGAATAGCAGTGTTGTAACCTAAAACAGATAGGAACTGGGCTTAACATGTAGGTGTTGACAAAGCTGAGTGGAGAGTATACGTCTCCCTTACCATAAACACTGTATTAGTTTACATTAAGTCTTCTGTTCCCAAAAAATCTGCCTCAATGTATGAATTATTAATGGTTTTGTTTGACTAGTTGGGTTCCTTGTGAGATACATAGTGGTGTTAATATATTTCAAAAAGAGTTTTAAAGAAGGCAATCTCAATGTGTCTGAAAATGGGTCTGGGAAAAACAAGCTGAACTATGGGAGCAACCATGGACCTGCTGTTCATGCCTTTAAGAACTTAGAGCGATTACTCAGGGCTTGAGATTGGTCTTTCCGTTGTAAAAACCTTACGTGATGTTTTATGACTGCTTGTACATGCTAAGCAAATCTAACTCCAGAACACAGTCAGAGGATGCTTGTTTTGCTGAACACCCTTCTTTTCTTTCACTTTTATAAAAATGTAAGTAAATAAACTTAAAAAGGTATTTGCGGTAAAGGCCCTTTCCTATTCATTTCTGTTTTGATGAGGAAATGATGCATGAGGGAAAATTGTTAAAGATGATGGACATCCACATTTGGGTTTCCAACCTCTATAACCTTAAAGACTACCTTCGAGAAAACAAGTAGCCAACATATCATGCCTCACACATTTTCATTTCAAGGGATCACATTTTCAACAGGAGGGAGTTCAGCTCCTTCTAGTGCTTCATGGCAGACCTTCAGTGAACTAAGGTGCTTCAGAATTCCCCATTCCTTTTAAAAATGTTGGTACTAAGGCATAAACCTCAGAAGTCCTTAATTCTTAAAGATGCTGACTATCAGCAAGTGGAGTTATGGCTATAAATCAGATCTAATTTCTGTGCCCAAAGGAGTTATTTAGATTGTAAAACAGAGTCAGTAGTGTAAAAATGCTGTTCATGCCATTATCCATAATAATTTTGTCAGAGTCAAAATAAAATACTGAGTGATGTTTTGGCTTTAGGTATTGGAAGAGTCCAAATGTCTCGTGCGGAGCTTCCTGAAATCCGGACTTGAAGATGTGAATGAGAAAGAGTGTCAGATGTTAAAACAGCTGTGGAGCTCTTCCAAAGGACTGGATTCATTATTCAGCTACTTGCAAGACAAAATTTATGAAGTCTGATGTCCTGGCCTAACTTAAAGAGAAAATGCTCCACTTGTGAACAGTCAAACATTACCTGTGTTTGAAAAGCAGAGGCAATGCATCTTGAGGAATTTGTGACAGTGTATCCTAATACATATGGTTGTGTCGATTTCCTTGTGAGCTACACAGCTGCTTGTAGCTGGTTTGATTTTGTGTAACCGAGACGTAGGCAGGCTTGTTCAGTGCACATAATCTCTACAGAGGGCTGCATCTTTCACATGCTCATCCAGATAAAAGTATACATTCCATGTGCTGAGAAGCACCACTGAGGCCCAATAAGGCACGCCATCTGTAATGATTTATTTTGTCTGTCCTTCTTAACTTATTCTTGCTGTTGCAACACATCTGGGCTGACATAGAGGGCTCAATCTGAAAACTGGGTCAGCACAATATTTTGTAGACCCAAACACCATACTTTAGAAATATTTTAATTATTTTTTTTCTAAGTTCTAACAGTGTAATGGAAAAATCTGATAATTTATATGTATAATATGTAAAGTTAGTTTTACAAAAACTACTAGGATTTTTTTTCTTTGTTGAATTTATTTAACTTATTTATTTTGTGTTCATATTCAGCTGTTTATTGATCACAGATCTTATTTTCATACTTCCCTTGACTGAATTAATGGCATCACATGAGAATGCAAACACATTTTTAGCAGCAAATTGTGTAGAAAAATAAAGGATATATAGAAAACACACAGAATGCTGTGGGCAGTAAAAGAAACAGCCACGTGCATGCTCCTCTGTGCAAAATTGTACAAAAATTGTATGAAATAGATTCATTTGCCAGGGTTAAGGGGAAAAAAGTGGATTCTGAAACAGTGAGTCCCCCCTAAGTCTCTCTTCACTTTCTGCCTTCTTGAGGAGCATTGAAGGGCTTGCCAACAAGATGCTGTATCTAAGTTTACTATATTCCTGTTAGCCGGACGTCAGTTACAGGGTGAGTGGTGCCGTTATGTGGCATCGTACTCTTTTTCAGGTTTAAACATCCCCATTTGGTCTGAAGTCTAAAAGCAAATCCTTATGAGCCTTAGTCTAGTTGCCTGATTCCTCAGGTGTGAGATAATTTCTGCTCTGGAGGCCTTTGGGTGTGGGCCAACAGTTTATACAAGGTGCTAGGTATTGAACTAAGTGGAGGGAGAGGTTTTGTTTTGCTTTTCCCAGCTCTCCACATCTGGCCACCCCACCATCTGTTACAAGAACTTCTGGCTATCCATAAAAGCAGTCCACAATAAACGACAAAAATCCAATCTGCTATTTTAGAATGTGATCCTAGTACTTTTCAGTGACACTGACTGACTTCTGAACACTGGATCGCTCTCATTTCTTTCTTGCTAGTAAGGCAATTAATATGGAAATAACACAAGCATGCTCTGTGACTTCACCTGCCATTTTAGTATGCCCAAATTAAAACCTCTTGAAGCAGAAGCTTTGCACATTTGTTTGCTTTGTAATTTGTGCACTTGCTCTCCATCCTTGAGCTCAGTGACTTGGTTATGGTTTAAACCTCTGCAAATGAGGCTGCTAGGTTTTCTCCCTCCCAGTATTTCCACGAAGAGTTTCAACAAAGCCTTTGTAAAGTTAACGAACAGGTGATTATCGTAAACAGTAGCCTTCAACACATTAATGTAACATTTCTTTTTCCACAAATAGTTAAAAGTGCTGTTTCTATGGCCTAATTGTACCACTGAATTTTAAGGAAATCATTACCCTAAAGGCAGAAGTTCTCATGGAAATTCTTCAATAAAAAGACAAAATCTGGCTTCTAATTAGCCTGTTTTAAATGTTTTCAAAAAAACTTATCAAAACAAGTAACTTATTTTTAAATGTCTGAAACAGAACTCTTTCAATAACTATTTGAAGTGATAGATGCACCACTTGTTTTATACTAACGCTTACTTATTTCCACAACCTGCCAGCAATGCCACAGAGCGCACGTGCAAAGCCTTGGTTGGATCAAGGCCACAGGACCCTCTACTATGCCAGTGTGCACACATGAGTCACCTGTGTGGCAGTCCCATTAAAATGAGAGGGATTACTCAAGTGAAAACCACTCACATGCATACGTGTTTGCACAATCAGGCCTCCAGCATATGACTTCAGAAAAAAAAAAAAAAAAAAAAAAAAACA
>NW_008795126.1:3984516-4027356 GCF_000699145.1 Aptenodytes forsteri | reverse complement strand
CCGGCCCCCCAGAAATAGACTAAAAAAAAAAAAAAAAAAAAAAAAGCAATGGAAAGTACCATGATTCCTCAATTTCCTTTCTTTCCTTTATTCCCGTCCAGAGAGCCATAACTCCTAGTCATGTGTTAATAAGACATTAAGGAATTTATTTCAATACTATGCTTGTTTTTTGTAGATAAATATAGAAAAATTGCTCAGCAATGTGAAGATATGCTTTCCATATGAGATTTTCAAACAGAGAAGAATAATAAGTTGTTACACCTTTAAACTGCATCATTTCATCTGAATTTTCAGATATCTGTATCTTAGCATTTTTTATGACAAAGGAATGGTTGAAATACATTTTCTATAATTATTTTTCCATTAAAGCAAGCGCTAACCATAGTTAACATTTTTAATTATTCATATCTATACAGTTACAATCTAGTTTTCATGGAATCTATTTTCCCTTCAATAAAAAGTAATGTCAAAAGCTTCTTTTCCAGTATTTAAAGATCAGAATCCATTTTCTCTTGTGTTTCTGTCCTTACTAGGTATTCAGATATCTAGATGTACTGTACATATTAGTCTGGGTACCTTTACTAATATTCACAGTATTTAAGATTATAAATGCAATTTGTTGTTAAGTATGTTATTTTATTCTTGTGTAAATTGTTTTGTACAATCTTTAAAAATCTACAGTTTTGCATTTGTAGATATTAAAGGTAAGCAATTTATTTTGTTTTGTCCTGCATGTATATTTTTGCTGTAGATAAGTGTTGCTTAGTTTACTATTTCAGTACATTTCTGTTTAAATGAATAAGCTTACAAACTTTAATACAGTATATATTTTCAGAATATAAACTTTTATATTTCTGTGGTAGGTTAGGGTATGCGTTTTAGGCAATCTTTTTCACTACTATTAACTGTTCTTTTAATCTATAATATCCTGGTTTTGTGCCAATAGTTTTTCATTAGAATAAAATGCTCTTTTAATGTTAGGGATAAACAGACAATTTTGGTTGGGGTTTGTTTTATTTTGGTTTTTTTATTATTATTATTTTGCCAGCCTTTACAGTTTTAAATGTAATTTATAAATGTATTGCATTTGTGAATAAGCCTTACCATTAGGTACAAGAAATCTTTAAAGCTACATGATTACTTATGTAGTACTAAGGACTTCCCCAAATAATTGCTGTAAGAAAGTTAGCAAATCGGACTACAGGGCCTTAAGTTTTTCTCGTGAAAAGGATAATACGGGTTGTTTCTTTTGAACAACATAGGTAGACTTGTCAGCATGGGCTTTGTTATATATAAACTGTGCATTTGTGCTCCCAACCACAGTAGTTCAATCTCAGGCTTTATGTGGCTGGGTCTATAAAAGTCAAATCTGGCTAAAGCCAGCGCTCTTTAGGAGACACTAAAGAAGTTTACATAAGAGACTTACAGACAATCTTAATCATAGTACATTTGGGTACTCGGTATCCTAGATGTGTTATCTGTGTCTGCCCAATTAACCGTATGTTTTAAGCCATATTAAATCTCTTTACTGCTACTTTAAATACTACACTGAAAGTCATTCACTAGCTTGCTTACTCACAGACAGGATTTCAATTTTTAATGAATAAAAATATTATGCCTTCCATAAAAACAAAGGACCAAAGAATTGCATTGTTCTAACAAAGCATTAGTTCCTTCGCCAGTGAACTAGTTTGACATTTGTACTGAAGATCAAATAGTCTCCTTCTGCTACAAACACTGCATTCTCATCCACGTCAAGTGTAAGGGGAAAAGATGTATCCACTGACCTATTGGGAAAGGAGTGACGTTCAGCTAGGATGGCATGTCTATTGGTAAGGCTTATTACCAAACCTCTGAGATGAAGCAAAGAACCAAAAATTCACAAATTATGTCAATGTAAATTTATTTTCAGAACTTGCACAAATAATTAATTGTAGAACTTTTCAAATTAGGCCCTTAAGTTATTTTGTCAGGACACCATGAAACAGACTAAAACAGTTTCTAATATTTGTAATGATGAGTACATATTATAATATTATAAGGGTACAGGCACCCCTATATCACAGTGTTGTAAATATTTTCTGAAACTGGTACAGTACTGAGGGACTTGTATCTTCTGATATATCAAATATTGACTGTCTAGATCAAATTGTACACAATTTATTTGTTGATGGTCCTGTAACTAGTGTATGGACACATTTCTGGGTGCCTTAGAAGTTGTATTTTTCATGTGTGTTAATATGCAGTATTTATACATTGTGAGAAGCTGCTTTGAATAAAAACATTGAAACTTCACTTCAATGCAGTGATTTTCAGTTTTACATAATCAGAATGAATGTGATAAGTAGTAGCCACAGACCCTTGTATTATATATGATAAAGCTATTCACAGACTCCTGCCTTTTAAAAGAAAGCAAGCATACAGCAAGATTTTTGAAAGAGAAATTAAACTTAAAACTTTTTTTTCCAAATGGCAAAAACCAGGGCACTAACAGACACTGCAATAAGAACTCTCTGAAATCATTCATCATGATCCATCTCATTTATCATTTCATGATCAAATCCAAGAAAACCGCCGAGAACTGTCTTACAAATACACTTCTAGGACACCTTCTCCACCATTATCACTTCCACTATTTGGTATGTGCACGTCACCTAAAGCATATCTGCCCAGAACTGACTGCTGCATACAGTATTTCAGCTCCACATGAGGGAATCTGATTTTGAAGTGGTGTTTGCCAGGGAGGCCAAGACTCAGCTGGATCACCCTGTGGTCCTCCTACATGGTTACAGCCTGCAATCCTTCCATGGGGTCTCTTGTATACAAGGTGATCGTTTGGCTGTAGCATCCACGAATGCTGTTTCAAATCATGTATCTCCCACGATTAGAAGAGTAACTGTAAATTACTTCTGCCTGGGGCAGAAAAGGAAGGATATTTTTACAGGGAGCCAGTGTTACCCAAACAACCTATACAACAAGGTCTGAAAAAAATGACCTACACTTGATTCAAAGGACAACAATTATGTTCTAGCAATTATATTGGTTAGCTTTAAACTGACAGATACTGTTAGTCAAAACTGTGGTCAGCTATTTAGAGCAGAGGATTGAGCAATTTAGTCTTGCTTCACAGTCAACAAATCCAATTATTTATTACGGTGACTCTTACCAGGAATTATCGTAGCTTGCACTGGACTAAGCAACGTGCACATAATGAACAGAGTATGACACCTTTCTTGTCTAACAGTTTTATTTATGTTTTAGTCTTAACGTAGATTGCCAACATTTGAATTTTATTTTAAATAACTCATTTTTAAAGGAAAGCAAAAATTATTTAAAATGAAAAAATCCATCCAAATATTGTAAGTCAAGGTTTTGTAAACCAAGATAAATGGTAGTCCTTGTTGCTGTAAATTAATATGCCAAAAAACTATATGGAAGAGGAACCCACTAAGTATATATAAAGAAGGTCTACAAATTTAAGCAGACAAAAGACTAGTCTATGAATTGCAAGCAGAAAAGAACAGGCAGGTATTAATCCCACTTAAGATATAAAAAGTACTCAAACAGGTCAAAGCTCTGCATAAACTAAGACATGCCATTTCTCATTTTGAGTTTTGAATAACAGACAGAAACAATATTGCATATGGCAAGAACAAGGAGAGGTTTTGAAACAAGTGAAAGCAAATGAAAGCACGTGAGAAAAACAGAAGGACATCATTTTAAAGATTGGGGAGTTCAAAGCAAATCAAGTCTCAGAAGTCAGACTGGGGGGCAGTTTGGTTGAGAAGGAAAAAGTCAGAGGGTGAAATTCTGGGCCTATTAACTTCAGATACTCACCTCTCCCTGGTGCCTTATTTTTCATGAAACCCCCTCAGAAGATTATAAAATTTAATAAAACGTAACGCATCTGTTTGTGACTCTGATGTCTGACTTATCCTCAAAACCAATCTACAGGCATAGCATGGAGAGAGTTTCAAATTACTACAAAAGCCAGAGTAACAACCCGCTCTAGAATTCAAGCCATTAGAATTGTTCTAGCGCCACTTTGCTTTAATTTATACGCTTTCCTTGATTTTACAAAATTTGCTCATTACAGACGTATAATAAAAATAGAACCGTTTAGAACTTTGTTGATTTCCAATTATTAAGTCCACCTGCCTTGACACAATAATTTTCACCTGGAACTGCTAAAAGTACTACAGGAGAAAGAAGAGAATTTTCATTTCCAGAATAGGAAACAGTTTATCATTTAGTAGGGAATAAATTAATTTACACAGAGGATGAAGCAAAGACCAGAAATGCACAAGAAACAATGAAGAGTTTTATACAAAGTCTACTAGTGTAAGAACCAAGTTTCCACTACAAACTGGTTACAAAGGAATACCTAAATGCATATATAATCTCCAGCTATATGTTATTAGAAAGCAGCCCTAATTCTTGGGGGGTGGGTGGGGGGTGGTAGATTTTAATTACCTTAAGCACTACAACAGTTTTTATCATGACATAATTTACAGAATGTCATCCTTATCAAATTCTTGTCACAAAAATTGTAATGCTACTTCATGAGTCAAGAACAATCCTAGCAATTTCAATTTCACCTGTCCTTCAGTAAATTTCCATGTAATAAGCAAATATCCTCCTTCCAGGACAGATCATTAACACCTGAGGGCTGTATGTGACAGATACAGTACTGGCAATGTGACTTCATGTCCCATTCCTAGCAAAAATGGAGTGCCATGACCCCAAAGGAAACCTGTAACTTAAGCCTCCACAACACTTTCCCCACAATACATGAACCACATTGAGCAGAAGTCAGTAATGCAGAGGGTAACTCCTAAGCTAAACTCTGTCATCACCTTTCTTTTATAGCATCCTGGCACTGGTGTCACTTGAGCAAATTCAGCAGATCTAAGTCAAAACCCACCAACATCAATGGAGATCCTCCTACTGACTTCGGTTCCTTCTAGATCAACCCCAGTGGTTGACAGATACCATAGCAAACTCCTTCACCATAATATCGCAGCGAATATCTTGTAGTTAGCTTTTTGAAAAATAATGTGGCACTGATCAGAAAGACATAATTAGCACAGGAGGCAGGGTTCCGTATTTTTAGTTCAAAATTTAACAGCAGTGTCTAAGAAATTTTGAATAAAATTCAACATTTTCAAATTTATCACTGACTCTTGTTAGTAGAAAGACATGCTCTGCTGTGTTTTAACCTTCCTCAACTCTTCAGTCACATTTATCAACTTGGATGCTGGATGACTATCTAACATCTGTGAAACTTATACATTGGTCATAGACAGAAATATGTTGGGAACAACTATAAAGAGAAAAGTGAAAATGCTCTTTGCAACTAAGAGTCATGTTTGAAACAGGGGCTATTGAACTGCCACTGCCTCCTAAGGTGTTAGATAAAAAGCTGCATCTAACATTAGAGTTTCTATATGAAAAATGATTTAAACACTAAGCGGCAATCTTGACTTGTTAGGATTAAGTTAATTACTATCATCTAGAAGTAAGTTATTCACAGTCATCCAGAAATGTGTTTCTGATGTGTCTTTAAATAAGTGCTACAATTTCTATCACTCCAAAAAGATCAGCAATTTCATACTGCTGTCCTTCCAGCCTTCTGGTTAGCGATTACATATGCTGCCTACCAGACTCGAGGGTATTCACTTTCTACAAGAGGTTCATTAGACGGATAAAGGCATTCACATAAAACTCTTCCTATGCCTAATTATTCAAGATCTGCATTATCTTAGCTTCTCATTTGTTTATTTTGTATGCAGCTGCAGCGAATTGTTTATCAGGGACTCAGACTCTGGCAAACAATTCCCTCCAAGTCCACTTTTTGCCCATTAGGCTCATAATGAGCAACAACTCAAAACTCCTGCCAGCTGAGCTGCCAAGGGATTCCCTGCTGCTTCAAGGGTAAAGGTCAGATGAGCATGGCTTTGCTGATCAGCAGCAGCATGCCCGCTGGTTGGAGTGCGGGGTTTGGAGTCGACAATTGCTTGACCCTGATCCTCCCTTTGTTTCTGAAAGCAAGCCTTAATAATATCAGTGGTCCAGCCCTCTGTGGGTTTTCCTGCCATAATGACCCTTCATCGCTCCTTTGCACAGGGCTGCTCCCTGGAATGACATCTGAAGCAATGTAAGTTATTAACTATAAAGTAACCTGCAAGTTTCTTATGCCAGTGACCAGGCCCACCTGAAAAAAGCAACGGACAAGGTGATCATAATACCCGTACCATCCCAACACCACACTGTGCCTAGCTTAATCAGACCAGAAAAACAGGACATTGTATTTTTCATGTATTTACATGGAATAGGATAAAACAGATAGACTTATTTTCCTGCATGCTAGTGTGATGCCAGTTGGAAAGAAATATCCCAAAACACGTTAGACCTGGTAGGATTCATCTTCCATACATGGCTGTAACTAGTTAGAACACAAAGACACTGTCTCTCTCTCTTATTTATTCTTAAATAAATCCACTTTCTCTAAAAATCTATTGAAAGATTAAATTGAGCTTTAAAGAAGTAGGCTGTGATATAGCTGATTTGGAAGGCTAAAACTTTTCCCAACCGTTTCAAGTATGAGAAAACCCAACAGCACTCCATTTGCGATTCGAGCACTTGGTAAACACACTCCACAACTGTACCATGGCTGTGTGCCAACAAAATGGTGAGTCAGCAGGCAGGGTAGGGAATCAAGTGTCAAGAATGCATTTAACCCTCACTCCAGAGAACACTTTTCTTATGAACAGAATGAAAACACTCCATAAAAAGAAAAAAATTACTGGAATTTTTTCTCCATTAGTACAGGCAACTATGTCAATTTTCTTCCAACTTACAGAAGCTCTCAAATTTTAAATTAGGACAAATGCTTAAGAAAATAGCAATATCGGCAAACTGATGAGAAAGAGGTTCATGAACACATATCAGTCCAGTCCTATGATCCTTACTCTGACAAAAATCCCACTGATAAACCTGGCAAGGCTGAGTGCAGAAGGGTTTCATGAAAGCAGTAGAATCAATAAATACTAAATACTTGCACAGATATAAAAAGGAGTACATTTTCCTAATGAAAATACAGTTCAAATGATCTCTCATACTCCCAAAGGAGTATCTGTGCATGCTACTTTGCTTCACAGTGTTCTTGTGGAGTGTTTGTATGAAATCACGAGATTTCCTAAATCATTTTTAAATTAATCCCTCTCAAGAAATTCCCCACTGAAGCATCACTTTGCATGATCACCCTAGATATTCTATTCAGGATAGCAAAAAAGGATAAAAAGATTGAGGATTAAAAAAATAAAAAAAGATTTGAAAGAGGACCCAATCTTCCACCTAAAAATTTGAACACTCATTTACAAGGTTGTTAAACACTCCCAAACCAGAATGGCAGCATTTTATACCTACTTTCTTACTCACTCTTCACAGGTGTAAATAACCACATTGGACACCTGTGGAGGAGGGGAAAGGGGGAAAAAAAAAGACTCTAGTTATTACCTTCACAGTGTTAGTTAAGGGTAATTATAGACCAGCTGTGAACTTACAGGTTACCCCCACTAATGAACAGATACAGCTTCCAGTTAAAGGCTGAGAACAACTAGCTCTGCCATACCTCACGCTGCTCAATCCTACAAACGCCTACACAAACAGATAATTTTTTTCACACATCCTGCCCCACTGAACTCCACCGCCTGAGCCGCCTTCTACAGGAACTCAACTCACGGCCAGTAATGTCCATTTAATGTTATTGTTTGTCCTGCCCTGGATTAAGCCCGGGCTATGAAACTATGGAGATAAGAATTAGTTTGTATAGACATCTAATGTATGACCAGGGTGGGGGTCATATGGAAATACTCATAGTTAGTTTCCCTGCACAGATCTACGAAAGAATTTTTCTCCCATCTAACAGCCCTCATAAAGCCTAAACCCAAAGTTTAGACAAAACCATCACCTATGGCATTAAGAGACAAGCCCTGCCAAACCCTGCCGGAGTGGTTGAAAAGACTTTTACCCTAACCTTCAGCCCTGTCTTTCTGCCAGATGTTAGCAACTGTAGCAGGGGCTGCAGATTAGACAGCCGCATCTGCACAAAGAAGATAAATTTGAGCTGACTATGAGCTCAAATGGTTGACAAAAATCTAGGACACTTGAAAGACGGCAACCTCCCACAGAGGAACACAGCAGCAAGAAGGAGGTTATCTCTTCAAACATCGCATTTCCCTCTACCATGATCTTATGGACTGGAAATACAGAAATATGACCGAAGAATAACTTGGATGAGAAACCGATGTCACTCACTGTGAATGATTCTGTCATGGCTTGCACTTGGCTTACACAAGTGTGAGAACAGAATCAAGTCCTGCAGAACTTCAGTTTTGAAAGCAAATTCCCCATGTATGCTGCTAAATTCCTCCATCTGAAATTCATAAAGAAAGAGGAATGTAAAAGATTGTCAGCTTGCAGTATTAAGCTTGCAGTTTATGGATGGAAATCATGACACATCTTTCCTGTATGCAGAAAGCTCTAAGTAATCTTCCATCATCATCCCAGCACTAATTCCCAGAAATCCTGCAGAGCTCCAGAACTCTCTAGAGCACTGTTTCATATACCCAGCACTCCTCCATCAAAAACTGTCTTTAAAAAGAAAAAGCCAGTTACAAATAAAAAATTATTTGCCTGTTCTTGCACTCCCATACCCAAACAACTTTTTGGTCTTCTGTGTGTACATACCCGGGAAATGCTAACATCTACAGGTTATACCAGTTTACACTGCTTGCAACATATTGAACAAATCAGGAAAGTAAGAGACCAAATGAAATGACACATGCAGGGGCACCATGAGACTAACACAATTGTTGATTTAGCAGCAGAAAAACCTGAATGCTTTACAACTCAGTGGCTTGTTGGATGAAGACTCTTCACCCAGATGAGAATGTGAATTATTGTTGAGAATTTTATTTATATAGTCTCTGCAATTTTTATGCAGAAAGCATAAGCAGAGACTTTTAAATAATTTCAGATACTCAGCACTAAATAAGTGGTTCACTTTCAAGAAACAACCAAGAAAAAACATTCCACAGAATGTCATATATTCCTTCAAATGGGGAGTTACATTTCATCAGGATGGATGCTTAAGTGGAAATAAGTCTCAGTATGAGGACTGTTTTCAGCAATAGTTGTTAATTAAGTAGTAAAGTACTAATAAAATGTTTAATCAGGTTGCATTTAAATAGCACTATAATGATATGTAATTACTAAAAAAGAGTGCAAAAACCATTCTGCAATAGACGGCATTCAGTTTTCATGCACTGTGCAAATCCATTTAAAAACAGAAAAGGATTCCAATGTCCACTGTACAGTGGCCAGCATACAGGCAAGCTATGAAACTTGTGCTCCTAGTCACAGGGGAGGGGCTTTTATTTAAAAGCACACTTTAAGTTTCTCAAACAGGAGCTACAGAAGTTAAAAGAAAAAAATAAAAATAAAAAAAAATTAAATATCCAAAGCACTGAAAAAGACATGCACAAAGACATGCCACTGTAAATGGACTGAAATTACATCATAAATGAAAAAAAAAATCATATTCTTAACACATACAGGAACAAATAAACACACAGTAGCAGTGAGGCCAGCAGCTCTTCTGCAGAGTCATAATGAAAAACCACCACAAAAACAAGGAAGAGCCTGTCAGGAAGCACACAATACATTCTGAACACGCCACGGGTGACACAGCAGAAACCTGTCCCCAACAGTACACAGCAAAGGGTTAGGCATTCAACTCAAAAGTGAACTTGGTGGAAGAGGCACCAAAATATTTTGCTGCAGCTAGGTACAGTTAGATAGGTATAATTCTGTCTGTGTAAGCAAAAAGTGCAGTAGGCAAAAGAAACTCAGGACAGCCAGGATGAATTTCAACCAAAAGAAAATGCAAATATTTAAAACTGAAAAATATGTCAATGAAGATAAAGGCTCAGGGGGAAAAAAGCATAAGGATGAAGTTAAAATGCAGTCCCACAAAACTGCCATCATAGCAGAAATTAAATAAAATGTACTGGAGAGAAAAATGTTTGTAACTTAGATATAATTTATATTATCATCTTTAGAAGATAACAACCAATAACACCAAGTACAGAGAAATTTTTATTTTCTAGCAGCTCCTCTTACCGATGACAGTAGTTATCTACTTGGGGTATAAATGCAGTAAGTAGCTGACAGTCTAACATGTCCCAAAGTTGCTCACAGAATCTTTATACTCTTTATAAATCTTCATATTCCTCAGTAATAGCCTTTGGTGTCTTTTAGACTAATTAATGATAGGCTGCTGCGAACATGGGTCCCAGTTCCAGAAAAGGTACCGTTTGTTCTTAAATCAAATGTAAGTAACATTCATATAATTACTACAATGACAAATAGTTTATAAATGTAAGTAATAATTTTGAAAACTTAATTTTATTTTTACTCTGTGTTAAACTAAAGCTTGGCAGGCACTTCCAACCTAAATTATTTTATGATTTGCCGACTAATATGGTACATCTCTGCACCATTAAAACCCTCAGATTTCCTGAGGCCATAGTTCCACTTGTTTTTAAGACGATCTGCGGAATTACTGTACTACACGTCATGGCAGCAACAGGGCTCCTTCGAAGTAGAAGAAAACAGGGCATCTCCTCATGCGATTTTTTCAAAATTTGCATCAATGGAAATTAGGTACCAAATTTACATAGCTGCTTTTGAAAACCTGTCTTTTGTGTCTTCACTGGCAAGCTTTCTCTCCATGTTTAGGCAAAGTCTTTGTTCACTTAGAATTGTGCCAATAATCCCTTTTAAAATACAAAAGTGCCTGCTTTTGTGAGCACTGGCTGACCCCAGTATGTCCATTGAGGGAGCATTTTGAGCATGTGCTCAGTAACGTAGCTTTCAGACAGTCATATTCTTAACGTGTAACCGACGTGTTTAAAAACATTTTTTCTTGAAAATAAGTCTTCATATCACTTTACAAAACAGAGGTGGGCTGAGATACTGAATTTGCGGAGGCTTGGATTATTTTTGCCTGTTTATTACTTGCATATGATCTACAAAAACACTAAATCACAGTTTTCGGTTTTTAATTAAAGCAGCTGACCATAGGTTATACGCATGAAAATAACTATCTTTTTAAAATAGGAGGAATGTCTTGTTCATTTGACAAGAACGGTATAATTTTTAGAGATTCAAGTCTTACCACTAGAAATACAGGTCATCTTCAACTGATATAAAAAGAATTATAACCAACCAAGAACAAAAAGCCAAACCCACATGCTTGGGGTGAGGTTCTCACCCTATCAGTCAATTAATGCTCTAAAATGTTCTCATTTCTATTCTGCAAAACCTCCCAACCTTCACTGTGTAAAACCTGCACTTTGAACATTAAGAAAGATGACATTTATATTATGGGAGTATGATTTGCAGTGGGTTAATGTTCTACTTTGTGAACAGATTACCAAGAAAGAACCTTCCCTTGTCATAAAAGCCACTTTTTTTCTTTAGAGTCAGAAAGCTGATTTCACCATGTAACTGAGTCATCAAGGAGACCACTGAGCAGCAGCACCACCAGCCAAGAAATAAAGATCAGATTGCATCTGCTGCTGCTCAGTTCTGCATCTTGCTTTTGCTCAAACCCATAGTTTTTGCTCAAACTTAGTCACCACACTCTGTTCAGGACTCCCCTTGTACAATGTGCACACCAGCTTGTTTTCCAGATGTTGTGCTGATCCACAAAGCAACACTTCTGAAGCAGAACAGGAACGTCATTCCCATCCTCCCAGACAAGCGCCCTGACCAGTAAGTCACAGCAATATGCTTGCTCTCTCTCACTGGCCTACTGAACATTTAACTGCTCTTTGCAAAGTAGTACGGTTGCAATGGGAGGCACTGAGAAAGCCCTCCTTCACTTCTAAGTATCCTGTTCATCATTTGGGAAATACTTTTGGATATTGCAGGAGGTAGATTCAAATCCATGAAGTAGGTGAGGGCATTACAGCTACACCTCTCACATTCCATATTCTGGAAAAAAGCTATGATAGTGGATAGAAGTAGATAGTATCTCTTCATTGGCCTTCTTACATTTTTCTTGAGTTTTCCTGCTTGGTTATGGATCCTCTGCTCTAACGCATTTAGAAACCTCGGTACCTAACTTACTGTGGATCACGTAAACCTTAAGATTCAGGCATTGCAATGCTGGCCAATACAAATCTAAATTAACTATGTGTAGATTTAGTCCACAGACTCAGTTCTTCACATTTTACGGAAGGAAGATTTGATTTGAGAGATTGTTGCAAGACAGGCCCCTAGAATCCAGAAGTTCATTTTCTGCAGAATTCAATGTTATATTTTTAGGAGAAGTATGTCTTCCTTTATTTCATGTGGTATTATATATCCACTGCCTAGCTACAAAGCAGGATGTTACGTGTCATGCAGCAGGGTAAGTTAAATTCAAGGAACCTTCCCAGACTGATTAGTAAATAACACTAAGTCATGTAATTAAAACAAAACCAAAACAGTAGGAGCATTATGATACTGCATTGTCACTATAAACTGACAAAAGGATCATGATAATATGTATACACACAGTCAGAGATCAGACACAGTGCTTATATATATATATATATATAAAAAATATAGCCAAGCAAAAAGGAAAACTTGTCTCACTTAAGAATTCCTAAGACTGAACACAGAGTGGGCAAATTCACTGGTTCCAATGTGGCAGCAAGGTGATCAGTAACACCCAAATCCTTTTCCCTTCTCTTTTCTTTCCCAGTCTTTGAACCTGGTGTTACAATAGAGATGAGATCCCAAACCCAGATTTGGCTCAGTTGCCAAGATGCTGTGATAACACAAATATATAGCTCCTGTCCCAGAAGGAGCAAAATTCACCATCAGAAATGCAGAGTTATAAATACAGATACATGGAAATTTAATATTGACCTTGCTGTACTAAAATCAATGAGAGATTTTTCACCAACTTCACTGGAAATAGGATCAAGTCCAGAGATGGGAGATACGCCAGTTTTGCTCATCAGACTCTACCTAGCCTTTGCACAGTTTCCTTTATTACGATCATCTCATTAGAGAGAGGTCTTCGGGATCAATACAAAGCAGAAAGAGACGCAGAAAGAGGCACAGTGAGTTTGTATGAGATTTGAAAATGGGTTTTGAGGCTGGGGATCGAGAGACAATGAGACAAAAGACAAGTAGGAAGAAGCACAGCTTAGCAGCTGATACAAATCGTTACAACTCCAAGAGAACTGTGAAACAACTTCATGAACACCGGGCTTAGAAACTAACAGGGTAAAGCACCAAAAATGGAGAAGTTGAAAATGGGGCTTTACTACAAGAAAAGAGGATGGCTGAGTGCATTTTTTTAAAAAAGTAATTAGGGCAAATAAAATGTTTCTCTCAAAATCAAGACTTGGAATTACTCAGTGCATCTATGGATTTGTCGTCAGCCCGCATAGTGAAAAGTATTAGGTAAGAGAGCTTTCAGTGATTTGAAGTAGGAACTAGCCTAAACATGAGGGAGGTAGAAATGCACTGATTAATTTACATAATATTTCGAAGTCTGTAAACAACAATTGTTAAAATAACCACAGAAATGTAAGGATACTGAGAACTGAGTGTTCTCAGAGTGCACAATGACATTAACAAGCAAACGAGCAGTTAGTGGGTATCACATGATTGATTTTGTAGTTCATTGTTATGAACATTTGATTCAAAAAATATAAAGATACTTTCACTGTGACCGATAGCAAGACAAATGAATTAAGGACTGCAAGCCAAAGAGTCTATTTTATCTCAAGAGAAGGGATGTCTACTCATCTCTAGTCAGCGGCCCCTTTTAAAAATACTGGAGGTAATTTTAAAACCCCAAGGAATGATGGAATTTAAATTTTGTAAGGGTAGCTTTCAGTGATTTGAAGTAGGAACTAGCCTAAACATGAGGGAGGTAGAAATGCACTGATTAATTTACATAATATTTCGAAGTCTGTAAACAACAATTGTTAAAATAACCACAGAAATGTAAGGATACTGAGAACTGAGTGTTCTCAGAGTGCACAATGACATTAACAAGCAAACGAGCAGTTAGTGGGTATCACATGATTGATTTTGTAGTTCATTGTTATGAACATTTGATTCAAAAAATATAAAGATACTTTCACTGTGACCGATAGCAAGACAAATGAATTAAGGACTGCAAGCCAAAGAGTCTATTTTATCTCAAGAGAAGGGATGTCTACTCATCTCTAGTCAGCGGCCCCTTTTAAAAATACTGGAGGTAATTTTAAAACCCCAAGGAATGATGGAATTTAAATTATTTGTAAGGGTGGAAGACTGAGAGGTTTTCGTACATGACCAGTCATTTACCAGAAAAATATCAGATGCTCTATTGCATTGTTTAATCATATTTATGAGAAATTTATTTTTTCCCCAAATTAAACTCCAGCCAATACAGCTGAACTTAGACACATCACAGCAGATTGAATTTGCTCTCCCTTCTTTGCAATATAAATTTGTTGCAGTCTACTATTTACTTTTCTCGTGGTGCATATGTGCATTTCTGAATGAATCAGTACATTCAAATCATTCAAATGAACAGTTTGTACTTCAAATGAAGTTCAAATGAATTCAAATTAATCAGCTAGATTTTAAAGAGAAAACAAGTAAGTAGGTTAGCTATACAAAATCCAGGTTCAACTCTCAGCTCCAGCAAAACATGCGGTGTGACATATGAACTGCTTTTGGTCTCAATCCACAAATATATTTAGGTACTTTCACTGAAATCCCCTAAACCAGATTGTATCCATGAAGCACCTGACTCCACCATCAGTTTCCCCTTCCATCCAAATTATCATGCTAAACTCCAAAACTGTGCTCAACTGATCAAGTCAAAAAAGAGACAATAAAAACATAAGCTTTCTTAAAAGTTCAGATACCAGAGGGGAATGTTCTATATGTGCACACCACTCTACACTTGTGTTAATTGCCTTTTTCTGAGATACTAAGGTTCCTCTGAAAAATAAACTTAACACAGACTAACCATTCATCCACACATGAGAGGAACTCAAGCTTCCAGCTCCACAGTTAAGTAAATGCAAAATAAAGTGACTTAAGAAATTAGTCAGGAACAAGTATACTTGTAAATAAGTAATACATATTGCATGAATGCTGTCAACAAATCTATCTTTGGAAAAGGCATAACTCTATATGGACTGAGACCTGTGATAAAACATAGGCTAATTTCCACAGGCCAGGATTAGAGCCTTGGGCCTCCTACTTAGAACCCAGACATTTTAACTTGCACTGGACCAGACCCTCAGCAGGTATCAGTCATGTAATCTCTACAGAAAATCTACCAAGGATATACAGAAAGAAAAATTAAAAAGAAGTCCCAAAAGTCCTTTACCGTAAAGTCAGATACTATTTGTGGATGGTGGGTGAACCTCAGCATTTAGCTCCAATATAAGGCAGATAGCTGCAAGGGAGTACGTATTTCCATCTGGGCACAACTCCAATTTTATATTAATAAACTGGCTCTTTTTTTGTAAACAGAATCAATATCCTGTTTAAAAGTCATTCTCAGAAGAGCAGGAAATTAGAAAATATTAGTATTAAATTAATCAAACTTCTGTTCATGAAATATTGTTAATGTTCATGGATAAATCTTTTTGTTTTTTCAACATATATACGTATGTACATTGAAAACATTATCCTAAACATAAGAAGTATGTGCTCATTTCAGATATACAAAAGCTACTATTTTCTTCTTATTAATAGTGATTCCATGAACACTACATAAGTGCAATTTCTACTTTCAAGGATTATGAATTTAAAATATGATATAATTTTTTAGGTTGAATCATACAGAATAAGTTTCTTTTTGCTCTTCAGTATCTCTCAACAATATTGGATGTGCCTCTAACAGTAAGGAGAAAAAAAGGCATGCGGGGAAGCAGAGATTTCCTAAAACATTTTATTTTATTATTGGCACACCAGGTCCCCATTTCCCTGTCCTTGTCAGGAAACTCAGAGAATCAAATGACATCAGTTACATCACTGAAGGCATTCTAGACCTTGGCTTGCGTTTTTACATAGCTAAGGAATTTCTAAGCTCTCTACAGTTTTTGTTTTGCAGAAAGGTAAAAACAGTTCTCAGTTTAGAAGAAATCCAGGACAGAGAGAGGCCTCCCTGGGGAAAGAGCAATGAAAGCAGGGACAAGGAGGGAGGCCACCAGAATGAAAGGGGGTGAAGTTTTGGGGAACAAAATGTCCAAAGAGAACAGTAATGTGGTTTGGCTTGTGACCCTGATGAATATTAAAAACACTCAGAAATTATTCTATGGTCTGAATGTAGATAAGAAGCTTGGACAGAAGAGAGGAAAAGAAAGATTTTTCAGCCTCTCTCAAAATCTAAAATCATACAAAATCATCTTCTAAGATGAGAAAAAAATCTGCTGAAAAGAAATTAGTTTATAAAACAGGCTTACTGTGCAAGTCTAAATTTAACTATAGCATTCATTACCAAACACACTTTAAAATACATCACACCCGGGGAAGGTTACTTTTAGAAGAAATTACTTACTCCATCTAGACTGTCATTCTAAACCTCAAAACTTTGCTCCCTTCAAGCTATTTTAACTCTTGAACTGAAGAGCTTCAGGGTTTTTGGTATGACCTATAAGTTACACTTGTGAAGAATACACCTGAAAATATGAACTGCATAAACCAAGCACTGAATATGTCTAGAATTACTCACAAGACTGAAGTGCCATTTTATTTACTGAGTGTTTTCCCTTTTGTGTTTGCACATTCATGAACAGTAACTTTTTATGAGGTCTACTGGAATCCCAGTGTGAGAGTTCACAGTGATGCCTTTGAAGCAATAAGCAAACATTTTTAACTGTGAGTGTGCTAGATTAGCTGTGAACTTCACATCTACTGCCCTGCAGCTGAGATCACTGCTAACAGTCCCTAACTGTGGATTCCACAAGCTGGTGAGTGGGAGACAGATATGACAGTTCATTCAATTACTCATTCATCCCAACATACACTTGGTCTTTTATTACAACATACATAATTCACATGGGGGAAAGAAAGTAAAGCTATTAACAGCCTTCAACATTTCTACCTTTCCAATAACATATTTCAACAACTTCAAATCATCGCGCTTCTCTCTGTTACCTTTAAAAGGTTCAGGTGTTCATACCATCAAAACTGCATGTATGTCTTCAAAACTGGGCACATGAATCTCTGAGTTTTAGTTTGCAGCTCCCAGCTTATACACACAAGCAGAAATGTCCACAAATTAAAACATAAGGACTATAGATGCTCAACTGTACTTGCACATTTTGCAAGTGCACAAGTAAAAGCAATTTGTTGCAGAAAAGGGAAACACAAACTACAGACTGTCTGTTGAAAATACTGCAAACGAAACCACAGATCATGGACAAGGTTCTCTTCTATTGTGCTCTGCTTTTCGTAAGTGTTTTAAAATAAACACTAAATAGTTCCTGGTTAATGCACCTTAAATATGCCCTTGAGATGCTCTGTGGACAACTGCAGAAAGTTGCTAGTGCCACAATATATTCAATACATTTGAAATATTAACTTCCATTAAAATATAATTATTTTCTATTGTTACATCTGTTAGCAATAATTGCCAAAGGACATTTGTATAGAAAAATCCTCTCCTATGTGTCACTGAGGAAGGCTTCAGTACAGCTCTTACATCAATGCTATACAGAGGCCACAGATACACTGTATTTTTTTCTACAGTCACAAATTTTGATACAAATGATACAGTAAAACCTCTGAATGGGTAGAGAACTTGCTGTTAAATAATAAAACGATAGGATGCCTGGTTATTCTTATGCACTGAAGAAAGTGGAGGGATACAAGTATAGTCAAAGCTTAAACTAAACTGTCTTATTTTATACACGTACGCAGAGTCAACATGGTAGCATGTTTTATGTATGAGACTATGTACAACAACATATAACCACACAGACTTGGCAGTGAAGACTGGATTTTTCACATCTTGAAACAAAAATCAAACTTGTCTTCCACTCTCTAAGCTAAGAGCACCTTTGTTTAAGCAGTTAAATGTTCTTGTTCCAGGGCCAGCCGCTAGAACGACATATGATCTCACAGAGCAAGCCTGTCTATTAGTGAGGTTTTATCACAAAAAGTAGTAAGAGGTTACACAAGGTTACTCTGATTCCATTTAGGAACGGTACTCAGCCTGAGTATTTGCTTATACTTTAAGTCAACAGATCATTACACATGAAGCCTAACAAAGCCTCTCTCACAAAAACATGCTTGGGTATTGCATGGCAGCAGCTCAATAAGCTATAGCTATGCTACAGAAATCCTCCTGGCCTTGCAGCCCCACAAAAGTAAAGCCTAGCACAGCAACTCTGCGTTCAGTTGATAATGTCTTTGCCAGATTTTAAACATTCATGCCAGTAGTCTGTCTAGATGGAGGAGAACAGCAGATAAATAGGCAAGAGAGCTAAAACACATTTGGCAGGATAAGACTTTGCAGGGGGAAGGGAAAGGAAAGAACTTGGGAGGTGCTATGCAAGGTGCCAGCAGAACTAGTATGTGGGGAAACATCCCATACATTATGTAGTATCATATAGCCCTAGATGATGTAATTCCATACTATTCTTTTCCACACTCCCTATTGCTCAGGATGGATACATGCTGGGCTTGGTTTGTTTAGAGAAAAAGGCTCCCATGTTATTGCTGAAGTTCACATGCATATTTGAAACAAACTAGCAGACAGTGGGAAGAGAAAGGAAAGCACAAAGATGACAGTCTCATGTTAGGACACCTGAATATTGCATAGTGGAATGGGATTTCATCCCCATCTCTGCTTTACTTTCTCATAGTTGGAAAACCTTTTGAATCAAACTTGTTCCACAATTTCACAGCTTCTGACTGGAGATCCTTGGGTACAACGTTTCTGAATACTGACTAGCTGCAATGGAAGCTGTTCCCTGATCATATAGTGTATGCACCACATGGTGGTTGAAAAAAGGTGACTTAGGTCCTAAGCGTATCAATTTAGGCAACCAGCATTAGTATAAACTGTCATTCACTTTCCTTTGCTTCAGTTTATTACCTGTAAAATGGAGATAGTACTCACACATCTCTCAGACTGTTTTGAAAAACCCAGAACAAACACACTATACAAGAAAGCCTCTGAAGGAATTAATCTTCTTGTCTACATGGTTGAGTATGAATGTTGTGCATAAGTCACCTGAAAAAACAGAACAGAACGAAATACCACGTTGCTGGTCATTTTAATGTACAGGAAGTTCATTCACGAATTTCACTCTTGGAATTGCTACCTTTCTAGCAAATCTGACAGTGTGCTTTCAGCAATTTGCATAAAACATTTACAGAAGGGATACCACACACAACATTAAGCTCAGCTGACATACAAACCTACAATAAACTGGAAACCAGCAATCAAAGTTTCAGCTTTTTGATGGAGGCATGCACATACTGAAATTCACTTATCTTCTGAGCACAGCAAAATAGGCTGCAGAGTATTTTACATAGCAGATCTTCCTCAATGACAACACTTTTCTTAACAGAGCTTATTTTACTATTCCTCTCACTTTGCTACATGTGGAACAAGAACTACAGATGAATTCTTGCTGTTACAGAGAAGAAATAATCATGAAGCAATACTGAAAACTCCAAAAATAACTTGCTCTTTTTGAACTCTGACTATAAGTACCTTAGAAAACACACACACTACCAGACAAGCACATATTTATTACCAAAAGCCCCAGCTTCCTTACTACAGTCTTCGTACATGGGTATTACCAGCATCTGCAAGAACAGTTTTCACTACTGCTGAAAGGAGGAGGAAGAAGCACAATGTAGAACGGAAAAAGTATGTGCACTGCTTATGTACATTAAAAAACATCTGTGAATGCATGCATTCATGTGCAAGGATTACTGTAGCAAAGCCTATAACCACACATAAAATTAAACTGGTTTTTTTTTAGCCTCCTTAGTCCTCATGTAATGTAAGATTTTTACTTTCTCTTTCTGACATGCCCTAAAGCTTCCTGTATTCTGATCTCATGGTCTTTTCAGCAGTACTTAGAATGAACCCAAAGCCTCCTGTTACAGTCAGTTGCACTTCATCAGATCTACTAGGAGGCACCGATATTCAAACAGATATACTAGAAGAATCTTGCAGCATTTACAAGATCACAAATGCAGCTCAGTATTTCACTTATTTCGTTCTTTACTTTTTACTTCAGAATTTGAGAGGGGGGTAGATGAGAATGACATTACAGAAGATAGTTTATTTGAGAGTGACTACAGTACTTTGTCATAGCATTTTTGTACAACGAAAGCCAAAGCACATCATATAAAAAAAAATTGCTAACCCAATTTCTTGTTTCTTACTGATCTGTAAGAAACAATACTAGATTTTTACCAGTCTGTATTACCTGCCAAAAACAACACTAATCTATCCAAGCACATTGACACTCAATATCCTCTTACAGGTGTGAGTGAACACAGCAGGAAGCTGAGATCACATCAATTTCTCAAACTAGGTTTCTCAGTTTTAAAACCAATACATGATCCCAGGTAAGACTTTTGTCATTTTCACGGCACGAACAAAGCATGAAGCTCAAATACAATACTTGGATTCGCTATTTCTCCTCTCACAAACTGCTCAAATAACATTTTTCTGGTTGGATTTTTTTTTTAATGCAGATATTTGCGAGTTGTTTAGTTTATCATGGCTGCAAGAAAGATAGGCATAAATATTCATGGCATCAAATTTTGTAAGGAATATTATTCAGAACAAGATCCCCAAGTTGTACATTATATACCATGATCTACTAAAATCAATGGAGCTGCGATAATTTACATCCATGGAGAATCTTGCTCATTATATACTTGTACTGAAATATTTTTTCCCTTGGCCATGATACAAATACCAAATCTAGGATGTTTTCATTTTGAAGGTCCTCTAGTGTGCACTACACTGCGGAAGGTACTGAACCCTACGAAAACAAAGCAGCCAGATGAAATAGCGTCACTAATTTCAGAACATGCAGCTGATTTTTATCACATTTCAATAATGCTTCTAATCTCCCATCATAAAATATAAACCTGCTCTCTGAAAGGCTAAATAACCAACTTCAGCTGCTATGATCTGCACAAAAGACTCTGCCTTAGTAAGATACTTGCTTCCATAATTTTTAATACATCAGTTTCTGCTGTACTAGATAATCATTTATCCAAGCTTTAATTTCCAAGCTCTGTGCTGTTGACATTTTACAGTATTTTCTGAAAAAGAAAATCAAGAACAAAACAATGACAACAAAGAGGATGATGAAGATGAAGACCTAAGAATATCTTTGTCATTTTTTTTACCTGCCTTAAGTGTGTTTTATGTTGCATTTACTGAACTCTTGCAATGACAGTTTTCATAGTAAGAATTTTCATAACAGATTGGCTACTGGTTTGCCTTCTAACACGATCAAGAATTCAAAGTTTAAGCAGTACACGCTATACACCCACAGGCCATGACACATAAAGGAACATGCTTCATTTATTGCTGTTTAAGGACATTGCTCCCAATCTTTAAAAATGGAACAGGTTTGCTATGCATGAAAGTGTCACAGGCTGACGGGATTACCCAGACAGCTGTCCAACAACTGCCACTACAGAGCCGAGGCAAACAGCAGCTTCACTTAGCTTCTGGTTGAATGGTTCAGCACTGTGGAGAGACTTAGCACTCATTCATATCCAGGTTTCCTCCAAAACCTTGGGTGGCAGGACTGGAGAAAAGAAATAAGAGCTTACACTTTGTTATAATTTGAATTCATCTTTCCTGTTAATGCCATGGGCTCTTAATCAAGAATTAAGGACAACGGATTGGCAATACCAGAAAACACAACTTCTGCCACCAGCTCTTCTCTGCTTTATCATACTGCAGATCCTCAGTGGTCTTGATCAAGAGATGCTAAGAGAAGGAAGACAGGGCTACTAATTCCTGAAGAAATCAGTCATTCAACTAATGGGAAAAAAGAAAATAAAGAGCAATATATTCTCAAAATTTTCTTGCAACTATGAAGTAAGATCTCTGCCAATCCTTTAACTGACAGTATGTTCAAGTATATTTTCCTGAGACATGTCACAGCAAAACTTCCTTGTGCTCTGTATTCCAATAAACTAAAATACTGTACCTGCCAAATAGGAACAGATAAGAAATAATAAGAGATAATAAGAAATTCACATGTAGAGCTTTCAGCACAAAATGGATATCTAAGGCTTTTGCATACAGCCATCTATTTTACTAGATTCTTAGTTCAGCTCTGCAGAGAGAAGAAATTAAGGGTGTGGACAAACACCAACCTTGCAAATAGCTGTGTTGGTGGAAAAGGTTTATCCCCAGATGTTCATCACCAACTCAGCTGCAGAGGTTACTGCCCCTTCAGAGCAGTTCCCAGCTGTTCATTTAACTGGTACCAAAACCACTTCAGCCAAAACAAACTAGATTAGCACAGACCTGCCTCTTAATACTGTTAGAAAAATTTAAACCGATGAAAGCTGGCAATGCATCCCCAGCCCTTCCCCCTCCAATCCACTCATCCTCTCCCTCATGCAAGCAACAGCACTTAACTGACCCCTTTAGGCACCACAGGATGCTAAATAGACAAATAATGACTTTTTATTGAACAGGGGAAAAACTGGGGGAAGGGGGAAAGCGGGAAGGCCCTCTTCAGCTGCAATCTTGGTGTATCCTGGGTTAAAGTAACCAGGAAGCCATGGCTTTATCTTCAGTATATAAATGGGAGAGAGAAGGAAGGTTAATTTATTTCACCTGATAAGAAATAGTATGTTTCCTCTTCAACAGATAAAATACAGAAGAAATGGCCCAGAAAAGAGTAAACTAAGTATATTGCAAGTCAGTTTTAAACCATCCCAGGTCTTCCTCTCCTTTAGGATCAAGATCTCCTATCCTTCTCATGGCAAGAAAATCTTTTACTGTGCAACCATTTAGAAAGACTATTCAGATTGGTTTACTTTACATTTTCCAAACCTGAAACACCAGAATGAATAATTACAAGAGTGCTCACCCTTGCTATTAGTTTTAGAGCCCTCTAGGGCAAGCTGTTTCATTCTTGACTTCAAGGCTAAAAACTATTTTTCCTTCTCGAGAAGCAGTTCAGAGAATGGCATGGGTTTGATCAAGAAAGATTTGAAATGCAGAATAAAAAGAATCCTTCATTATGGGCAGATGCTAGGAATCTCTTCCCCCCACCTCTTTTTTCTGTCTTTGTGGAAGACAAATCACTAGAAGTTTAGACGTATAAAAAATAACAGCAGCATCAATTTTGAGGCAATGTATATTTCAGCAGACAGCACATCAGTCAGTTTGGTTTATAGAACCTGAGAAATGATGTTTTAACTTTTACTATTGCTTCTGTCAGTGTAGAAAAGATGGAGTTTCTCTGCTTTGGAGTAGAACAGATAATACTGTCATGTTCAAAATTATACTTATTGCTTATGCATATAATAACTACAACATTTGTCCTGAATTTAATTTTATGTCTGTGTTCCAGCGTTTGCTTGGTTAAAAAAAAAGAAAAAAAAAAAACAGTGTGAGAGTGCATGTGTGTTCGTGCATGTAAGAGCACTTTTTAACGTGCAGTGTCTAATTTGTGGAAACAAAAAACAAGCAGAACTGCTGCGGATTTTAGGGAAGGTAATTCAAAAGCACTAGAATATTAACCTAAAAGCTAATTACACCTTAGCTATGGCAACTGAGTTTCTGCAACACAATGGCAACAAGCTCAGACCAAAACTTTCAGAGCTCTTCAATTTCCTCCTGCCCACTGAGTGGATAACAATCTCACCAAGCGGCATTGGTCTTTTTTCACAAAACTGACATGTTTTAATGCATTCTGGGTAAATCTTGCAAAGACAAATTTAACCCATTCACTAAAACTGCTCTCCGCAGAACACTCCAAGATTATCTTTTCTTACAGAAGATAAAGCCTGAGCAATCATCTTTGTAACAGTCCATGATGGCAAAAACATCAGGTGTGACGTAAGTAGTACTGATGTGAACCAAGAAGGGATGGCTGATCACTTCCATACTGAGATGGCACATGGAAGCGAATCTTCCATACAGGCCATCCCTGTCAGCCTCTTGTATAGCTGTGGCGATTTACGCTAGCAAATAAAGCATCGTATGAGGTCTGTCATGCAGTGTGGTCTACGTACAGTGCAAGGCAGTCCTTTCCCTCCCTCCATACCTGGAGTCCAAGCTCTTCTCATTCCAGCACAAACATTAATCTTTTCCTTTGGGACCACATAGCCAGAATAGCTTAGCTCTGTGTCCTAACTCCTAGTATACCATTCCAGAAACATTATTTCATTCACACTCTTTGAAAGCTGGCTAGCTAATAAAATGTTGTAAGTGCCAAAATATTACTATTAAGCCAGAAATATATTATTCAGCCAGGCTAACAATACCTTGAAAGAACATGTACAAGTAGCAGTACAGCAGGATCAATAACATCCAGAGGACAAGAGGAGAACAGATCCCTGAGGGTTAGTTTGTTTGGGCTAACTGACAATCAACAAAGACTAGATACAACATGTATCCTTGGCAGTCTAGGCACTTCGCAGATACAGCGCCCTCGAACAACATACTCTTTGATCTTGATGGAAGCAACCCCTTTAAACAACACTCACTCCCCAAAAAAATCCCTACTGTAGACAGTCTTGCAAATTATTGATCCTATTCCATCTGTTTGAAAAATGATAACAAATGCTCATTGTTTCACATGCTTCCTTATTCCTCTGCCTTGTCTACTTTATTGTAAGCTCTTCAGGGCAGAAGCTAGTTTTTTTAACACTGCAATGAAAAGTACTAAATCAAATACGGCTTTTAGCACTACTTCATTTTCAAAACAATAAAGGTCTACTTCATCCAAACATTGCTTGCTTGGTCAAGAAAAAACGTGCTGTCTAGAATCTCCTCCTTTTCTGCTTCTTTGCTGTAAGATTACTAAACCTTTCACTGGGTTCATCACTAAAACATGTATTTGATGAAAAGAGGACCCCTAATAAGACTTCCTCAAGATGCTACTCTTTCCTACACTTCTATCACTTTCTGTTGCTGACTCTTTCTTGCTTTGCTGACTCCTCCTAATTTCCTTCTCTGTGTGTGCATGCTTACGTGTGCGTGTGCGCATTTCCTCCTCTACTCTTGAGTTCTTCAAAGCCACTGGTGTTTACACCAGAGCAAGTACAGTGCTCATGATCAACACACAAAAGCAGTAAGGGAAACAAGAAAGACAATCTGACTTAGACTGGCTGTGAAATGATATCAGCTCAGTGGTTCAAATCAGCATCAGCCATTCTCGGTCGCTGGCCCCTGCCAGCAGCGAGAGTCGTGCTGCAGTTCTACAGAACGAATCAGTCCCTTCCCCCACTGCAAGAAATCCCTCCCTGGCCTCCAGCTGCCAGATGGAAGTGACAGCCAAGGGTCAGATCTTCCTTTGTTACCAACATGCACTTATTGATCTGTGTTCCCCCAAAGCACAGAACTCCAGCTCAACCTCAGCTCTCAGACCACAAGCTGTTTTAGGTCCTGGGGCAAACAAAACATTGAAGCCTCATACCTGAGACCACATTGCACAATATTCCCTTTCTCTTTACTCCCCCAGCCAGTTTCTTACATTTACCGATGGGTATCTCTGCACAGGAGCCTTTATACCATGGCTGTAAGAGTCGAAGCAAACTGAGAGGAGGGAAGATGTGAGATGATAAGGTGGCAAGGCATTTCTTTAGTTCTCCCAGGCCCCTTACTATTGCTGGGACATAACAACATTATGTCTCTTCATATCCTGGCTGGTCCTGACCTTATATTTTAACACCAAAACCTTCAAATTCTGCACTACTGTCCCAAAGAACAGGCAACTATAGAGAACAGCAGAGAAGAAAGAGCCTGGGCTAAATGGTACAAAGGAGAAAAAACACTGAGAGCGCCTGTATCCTCATTCTGATCTGCTTTTCCTGCTTCTCCATATTTATGGGCTACATTTTTTATTGGTGTGAACCAATACAGGCTACATCTGCTTACACAGGGGTGGCATCACAACCCTTGTAAACACCCATGTCCCTGGAAGAAATGTGCATCCTCCAACATGATGCCATTGCCACCATCTCCTCAGATGTGCTGTGTGAGCACTGCCCCAAATGTTTCAGGTAAATCTGCCAGGCTACAAGAAACAGTTGTAGAAGAGCTCTCTGATTTGACAGAAATAGGTTTGCAGAGCAGCTCCACTGGCAGGGCTGGAAGACGGCCACCTGTCCACAAACTACTGGAAACCACAGACAGACATCTTTGCCAGATTCAGCTGAAGTCTGCACCCATCTCTACCTTCTCATCATTATCCGCCAGGTCACTACCCTCCAGCAAAGGCGGATTAACACCATTAGGTAGAATTGCTTAGGGAGCATTCACACAGCTTCTGTTGCAATACAGAAACCTCTGGTAGAGATAAGTTTCTGGGAGCAGCAGACTCTCCCACTAGCTCAGCGAAATGAGCTTCAGTTTATGGCCCAAGAACCTCTGAAGTACATAAGATGATATAAAAGCAGAAACAGTTGTAGTGTGGATGGAGGAATTACACAGCTGCTCTCGCTTATGTGACCAGGACATGGGACAGCATACCAGCCAATGCAAAGTAGAGGCAGAGGCAAGAAGCAACCCTCTTGGCCCTTCAACCCATCTCAATAAATTTGTCCCTATGAAAGCAACATTTTGATTTAGTGACATTCTACCTGTACTTTGCACAGGTACAAACTGCCGGACAACAAATTAATGAAGGCCTTTAACTGCAGCCTGAGCAAGTGCTGCTGGTGCCATGACTCAGTGCCATTCTCTGCCATTTCTTGAAACTGCCTAGTCACAAAAGCAGTCCCTGTGTCCCAAAACCTGCCTGAAGTACTTGAATCAGCAGTTACTCTTCTGATTGGACAAGTTATGATGAGAAAGGGTATTTTCAGAACAGTTTTAGGTACGGCGCTAACCACTGGCAGTAAGAAAAATCATAAAAACCTTGAAGAATGGTACAGACTTTCCAGGCATGTAATAACCAGTTGTCTCTAAGAGGCAACAACAGCTACAGCAGTGAATGCTGAGAAGCCTCTGCTGTCGTTTCAAATATTGTCTTATTTTAATACAATCTTGCTTTTATTTTCACACAGAATCCAGCCTCTTTCCTGCACCGGTAATTTTATACCTTCTAGAATGCAGTACTGTAAGAAACACTCAACATTGTGATGAGCACAAGCCCTATTCCAAAGAACTGGTGATGACATGATATTGTCAGCACCAGTTTTAATATTCATTCAGCTTGGACGCTGAACAGATCAGGGGACCTTCCCCACAGATGTACAGAAATGAAAGGCCTCCGTTTGCTCCAGTAACAATACCAACATACGTATTAAAGGAGATTCAAAGAAAAAGTAAGCTGTATTTCAGAAAAGTCTATGCAAATGGAAAATCAGGTACGTTGTTATAAATATCAGGCAGCCTTTTATACGATATGACAGAAGATGCTGGTGTGTCCAAGTTCCTCTGACTCCCATCTTTTGTGTATGTTCCATACAGGCAAGCCACTGCTGTCCAGTCCCACTGTCCTCCACATGAATTCACAGGAATCTGATGACACAGAGAGGTTTGCATCTGGTTTTGGTGGTAAACTCCCTCCCTGAACATCCACATACAACCCTCCACGCACGTGCTCCTCAATGCTGTGCAGAGTGACCCTCCCCCAAGGAGCGTTCAATGTAAAAGCTGCATGGCAGAACGGTAGTGTAGCGTGAGATCAGACAGTAAATGTGATTCCTGCCAGCATTCAGTAACGCACCAAGTGGAATCATTTGCTTCAGCAGCGTATAGACTCATCCTAGTTAAAGTCATAATATTTAAGTGCACAAGCCTCTCTCCTTTTTCCTTTTTAAGACTAGAAAATGAGGTTATTGTGGACAGCTCAGATATCTTGTGTCTGCAGATGAAGTGGATGCTTCTGTGGGGTTTTCACTACCAATTAACTTTTCCAAGTAATGAGGTATAATCCCCCCTGAGAAAGCCTGCTTCATCTGTGATATACTCCCTGCAGAAATGTAGAAATCTAGCAGCCTAAATTCAGATTCATGAGATTTTATTTTTTTTTAATATTCTTTGAGAAGCTACAGGAATAAAAATTTGACACAGGAGCCCTTCTACTGTTTTCCTCTCTGGGACAAATACTATATAATCAGTGAAGAGTGTTTTAACACAAACAAAGGTAACAATATTTTATAATCAGTGCCCATATAAAGCTATGTGTATTAAAAATGTTCAGCCAATCTTTGTAGAAAACAATGAAGAAAAATGACTGTTGTGAATTAATTTAGGGCTGCTACTATAAGATGTCTCAGTTTCTCACACATTATAGGTAGTGAAATTTATTATTTACTCTGGCTTTTATTCACTGCCACTGTAATAAAAAACCCCAACAATTTGGCAGCAATATAAATGGTTTCCCATCAACATGAATAGTGTCAGTCCGTGGACCTGTATCTGTTTTCACTTGAGCTCAAGTAAATCAGCAGTTAACCACTTAAACATGAATTATACCGATAAAAGGTTAAGAACGAAGGAATCAGACCTAGACATTGATTCTGCATGCCCTTTGCTAATGAAACCAGCTCTGCTATTGTTTATATCCTAACTGCATGCTATCACAATCATTGGGATACAATAAACAGCTCTGGCAGATGGCTGACTGCTAAAGAGGAGGAAAAAAAGAGGTGTATAATGGCCACACTAAAAGGCTTTGATAACAACACATCAACTTCATAAACTTGTGTCCTGCAGTAATACAAGTGAACATTCAGCAGACCACAAGCAACAAAGGAAAACGTGGATGACTTCATCAGCCATTAAGTCTGCTGTGCCCTGATCTAACAGCATGATTCAAACTTAAAATCAAGGAAATTTGTCAACAAGCATTTCCTCAGCTCAGAAGTATCCTCAATTGTTGTGGCTTTTACTCTGTGCCCATTTCGGAGTGTCAAACAGACCATGAATGGGGACGATACTGAGCAGGCTGTCGCTGTATTTTACCAATTCCAAATCAATAAAAACAGTCCTTTGAGGCAGAGGCTTAGCCTGTATCGGTTTTACTTCATGCTAGGGACTGGAACTGGTACATGCCATCACACTCTAGGGTGGAAAGGAAAATAAGCAGTTTAATCTCTTCCTCCTGCACCCAGACCTTCCAGGCCTGTTCAAAACACAGCAGAATAAGCCCCTGCGAATCTAAGTCACAGTGGTCCTGAGGAGTGAAATTCAGAGTGCCTTTCTGTGGCTGTGGAAAGATGTTCTTCAGTGACGGGAGTTACATGGAGAACCAAGAACAGATTAGATGAATATTCACTATTCAAAAGTAGGATTAAGAAGTAAATGACTGTTTGAGGATGTAATTTATGAGACAGAATGACACAATCCCATACCATTTAAAGAGCACCTTCTCAAACTGCCCCCGTACTTTCACACCCACACTTTTTCCCTTCCCTTAAATGTTAAAGAGCTGGGGAAGAGGCCTAGTGCACAGAAACTGCATATGGATACGTACCCATTTTTTCATGTATTTGTGAAAAAAATCTGAGCTCTGGAATATGCAGAAAAAATTGCACACAGAAAAAATTACTTCAAGGCATATTTTACTCCTCTAGCCACTAAGTATTTCTAAGTCATACACAGGGAAACATTTGATTTTTCTGATCTGGAATCTTCTCATATAAATACAGAGCCAGTTTTCAATACCAATAAGGGTACTTCATACACATCTTTACTGGCTTCTCATTTTGCTTTATCAATGAATTCAATCATTTTGCAGTAATTAATGTGTTAAAATGTTATTTTAAAAAACTTCTGATTTTAATCTTATGAACTGCAACATACCCTAAGATCTTTATTCTAATTCCATCCTTAAAAAATCTACTTTTTGGCAGGTGTTGAAGGCAGCAAGTGTTTCTATAAACTGCAAGTGCAAATATGTCTCATAAAATGCATTGCAAACAGAGAATTGAGGAGACATTTCAGAAAACACAACTGAACAAAGCAGTGACATGGATTACAGGGGAGATTTGTTTTACGCATCAGTATTTAAAAACAGTTTCTTTCTGGCCAAAACACTATTTTTTCAGAGCACTCTGCTGAGTAGTGTAACAGGGAAGTCTCTTTGTACTCCCAATTTTCTGGTTTTTAAGGGTCTCAGTTTAACAGAAAATTTAAGGATTAAAAAAAAAAAATTGACAAACAGATAAGCGAAGAAAGAAACCAAATTAAAGCATGTGAAGTAACTCAAAGCACTCTACCCACGGCTGGTAATCCTCACTTTACAGATATGGGAAAAGATGCAAAGAAATGGAGTTAGCCTGCCTAAACTCACATCCAAAGTCAATAGGACAGTCAGGAACAGAACCCTATTCCTACCTCCTAGCCTAAACGCCAAGCTACAGTTCTTAGAAATGGGAAAAAATGTTCACAGAAAGCACAGTCCTATAAAAGAGAGGATAGGAGAGAAGAGTCTCATTGAGGCAAATACTTGTTTGTGGAGATTACTGCCTGTCTCACCAATACCCTAGTGACCACCCCGTCTGCACCCATAATTAGGGCAAGCCCCTCTGTAACTGCATGAGGTCATGTTTTTCTTTCAAGCAGAAGTAAATTACCATGCTCGTTATCACTCCTCTACATAGATTCCCTCAAAAATTGGATTATCTCCAGGGCATCCTTTGCTATTTTGTCATTTTCAGTATCACTCTCACTATAGCAGGAAAAAAGGAAAAAAACAAATCAGCATTTAGGGTTTGAGAAACAAAGATATTCATGTATTGGGGGGGGGGGAAGAGTGAAAGAAGCAGATCATCCTGGAACTGCCAATTTTCTGTATCCTTTGAGGATTAGATCCAAGCTTATAATTTCAGTGAGCAATTATCTAAATAGAAATGCTCTAATTGCACTAGGATTGTGTTTTCTCTGGAGTGTTATTTCTTTCAAGTATCCTGCTGTTTATTTATATTCAGCTAAATAGAAGGTATGCTGAGCTACCCAGTGATTTACACTGCAGTAGGGATGTTACCATTGGTACACAGGAGATTGCTGGTATAGCACAGAAAACCCTCCAGGCTGTTCTAACTTACTAGAACTAAGCCCATTCCAGTCTCTGTCTTATAAACTCACAGTTTAATAAAGAAAACAAAGCAATTCTTCCTGGATGATTGTCAACGAACTGCTTTGTTGCCTCTGGAATCACTGCCAGCTCAGGGAGAAGTAGGGAAAAAATTAGGCATGATGCACAACTACCCAAGGAAAACAGCTTACCCGGCTTGGTACCCCACGTGTCCGGAAGCAGCAAACGTGTTAGGGGACAGATTGTCATGGAGGCAAAACACAGCCACACACATTGTTCCTTCAGGAGTGATAGTAGTTTACACTGATCATTTCAACATGCCTCAACGGCTGCTATAATCAATATTACAGATACACTGGGAAAGAGAACAGCACTAAGACAAACAGCCAAGACATGAAAGACCTAACACTTGCTTATTAAAGTTTCATACCTAGTAAGAGCAGAAAGGTTATAAGGGTTGGCCTCTACCGTTACGCACCTTACGCACCATTGCACAAGAAAAGTTCTGTCTATCTTAAAGGTTAATAAGCCTGTAAGATGTGCACGCATTTGAGGGGAATGCAAAAACTCTCCTTCACAGGAAATTGTAGTGATTGTCTAAAAAGGGCTCCTATTCCTCCTTCTCCAGAATTACAGCGAAATATCAGAAGGAAAAGCGGCTAGGGGAAACTCAAAGATTGTTGCATTCTGCTTGAAAAACAAAATGGATCACATTAGTCTAGAAAGTCTTAGTCCAACATCGTGATGTGGTATATAATTCTTAAAGGGTCAGGCAACAGAGGAAGTTTCCTATTGCACATATTCATATCAAAAACTACTTAATATCTTAATTTGTATTTATTTATGTTTATACACAGTAATGGAGATACAGAAAAAGGGGAAAGGGCCAAAACTAAGAGAGTTCAGAAAAGCATAAAATTCAGGAGAATGCATGCAAATTATACAGTTTCAGGGGCACTAAGTATCAAGTCAGGAAAAACTCCCTAGAAGCGTCACTGCTTTTTCGAAATTCCAATCAAGAGTAACTGCTTTATGTTAACAGTAAAGAAACAATGAATAGCATGTTCCTCCTCTTCTTAATGTACCATCATTAATGGAGAACTTGACAGGAGCAGTAAGTGAAGAGGATCTTTACCTGCTTTAATTTTATTTTTGTGTAGAATGAATTGTACAATTCAGTTTAACCATTTTCAAACAGGACAACAACTTTTAGAATCGTGGCTTAGTTCTCATTTCAAACCAAAAAAGCATGACAAATAGGAGTTTGTGTACGAGCCTAATTTTTGTACCAAAGTTTACCATGCAAAACATACACAGAGCACCTGTTGATGAGCCACAGGCATCTGTGACACAGGTCCCAAGAATAAAACACAAAAATACGTTAACTAGCAACTAAAACCGTAAGAGCCAACAAATTCCAATCCGTGGCAGGGACTGAAAAACATACATTTCAGAAATACACCTACTTAAAGCTAATTTTCTATGCTGCCGTGAACATTACCAGCAGAGAAACAGTATCTACTCACCTGTCTTTTAACAATGAGGAAGATGACGGGGAGGAAAATAAACATGATAATTTCTTGTCCAAAGCTGTCACTCAAATTGATGGGGCAACTGGATTTTTCCACAGCTGAATCAAAGGAGACATATACCTGTTAATTTTACTGCTTTTCTCTACTTACCCAACTGAAATGAGAACCTTCAGAGCCTGGGACATCCAACACCAGAACACACAAGTCCTACTTACGCATAAGCAAAACATGAATTAGCAGCAAAAAAAGGGTCTGCAGGAACAGACCAGATTCCGAACTACTCGAGGGAAAATTCCTACTTAACCAACTGGAAGTTTTTTCTGGAGCAGTGGTTTTTTTACCCTTTAAGTCCATGCTTCACTTCAATCACTTAAGAAATATTATTGCCTCACAATATTACAGAATTTTCACACATAAAATTTTCTAAGGCTGGTGCATTTTAATGACTAAACATTTGGGACAAGAGGGACAAATAAGTCTTTGCTGCCTTCTTGATCAGGTTTACTCCCTTAAGAGCCACGAGCTCAAGGATGCAAAATCTCCGTGTGGAAGCAGAAATCCACAATATGAATTAGATCTTTTTTCTCCCCAAAAGGGTCTAAAGATAGGAAAAAGGGCAAGGGAATGCTATGCAGATTATAAAGGGTCCTGGGCAGCAGAGCACTCAAGAATCCCCGACCAGTCTTCAGCTCTTCCATGCCTCATTTCATCTGAAAGGGCAAGAACGTGCCAGTGAAGAACTTGGTGTTTAGAACATCACACACAGTTTTTGGGGGTCTACCTTTTGCAAGTCCTGCCTGTTCACCATTGTTTTTCTTCTTGCTCCAGAGGAGTTCCAAAACACTATTCAAAACCAAAGCTTTCATGGCATTTTAATGACCTTGGGATCCCCAGCACTTTGAAGAAAACCAGGATCTCTGTATGTGCTCAGAGGTCCATGCATGTCTGTCTTCATGTAGTACTGATGTTTTACTATATCATGATATTCAGTGGTGGAAAGAAAGGTTTTCTGAAACATAAGTTCATACCTTGTTCTGTCTTCCACAAAATGAATTTTTTACCACCTAGTCTGCAAAATACGATTACACAATTGCTCTTGCAAATTACAGCAATCATTCAGATTTCCAGAACCCAAGTCTATTCAGGAAAACCAGGTTTAGAACTGAAAACCTGGAGGATACACGATAAAGCAGTACCTTAAATTCTAAACATAGTTGGTAGCAAACCATAAAATTCTAGCAATATTTTTCATCATTTATGCTCAGCATATAGCAAAGACAAAGGACAACTTGTATTTGACCATAAAGGCCTCAGCATTTATTATTCATTCCCTATTAAATTCAATTATGTTGCTATCACTGCCAGTAAGTCTTTCTCTGGTAGATTCATTCAGTTAGCCACACTGTGTTTCAGCAGAGCAAGGATTTTAGGACTGTTATCTATCAACTGAATCTGAGAATTTAATGTGTTCTGGGATCATCTTACAGTTGGCTACTAAGCTGTTTGTTAATATACTGTTGAAATTATTGGAACGATAGCAACCTATCATAGACGTAATACTGCCAAGTTACCTAATTTCAAGATAAGCTTATGCTTCTTGACCTGCTAGCTTCATGGAATAAAAGTTAGAAATTTTCTGGCTATGATGGGAAATAATTTTTGAGATTCCTAATTTTAAGACAAAATATGAATAACAGTTTTCTCTGCAATTAATTTGGTATTTTAATTTTTACAAAACCATTCAAGGAAGAGCAATATCTTGAAGGCTCTCAGTTTCCAAGATACTTAATGAACAACCTCTGGATTCTGGAGCCACAGTTTGTATCTCAAGCTTAAATTCTACTTCATCTCTGCTCCATTATCTCCATCTCAGTGGAAGACAGTTACATACTGTTTTCTGTGTTATTACTAGTTGCAGTAGCATTGTATTTCTATTTATTATTAGCATAGTATTCTCTCACCACACATTCTTTTCTAGCTGTTTCAATGCTGCTTTCTTAAATATATTCTTTGAACTGTGCTCCCAATTTCCTGTGAATAACTCTCTCTTATTTGCAGCTGCCTCCTAAGATAGCCTTCTCTTTCTCATACATATTCAAATATCAGATGGAATTTGTATTTCTCCTGTATCTTATTAATTTTTTTGATAGTAATAAAAAAATCAAGACTTTTAAATCAAAAACAGAAGCACTGTTCCAGTCATATACCTCACATATACCAGAAACAGTGGATCAGCTGCCTTCCTGGTGGAATTTCACCTAGAGTTTAATTTGATAACCCTGGTTAATACAACCCAACAGACAGGCACGGGCCCCTTTTCACAAGGAACAAAAACAATCTATTCTGTTAGTGTCCAAGAAACAGACAAGCTTGAACAGTTATACCACCATAAGAAATTATTCATCATCTGTGTCTATAAATACTCCCTCTGCTTATGGACTAATATTTTCAATCCCATTCAGTGCACTAGCTACCTTAACAAATCAAAGATACAGGGAAGCAAACTGTTTTCACATACTTTTTTCATTACCAGTCATGACCTTTCATACACAGCAGGCAGAATGCATGTGTGCAAAAGCAAGCAGTGTATTCCCATTTTATTGTCACATTTTATGCTCTAGAGCAATAGTAGTTTTTCATTTAATTCAAAGAAAATATTTGAAGCCATCACTGCCTCTATGAACTGTTCTTCTCTAACATAAATGAAGGGAATCATCATGCTGTCTCTGAATTCCGTGTTTTCCATATTACTTTTCTCCTGTCTTAAACCAGTCTCTAAGTGAAGATGTTTAATTGCAAATGCAGATGTAGCTATACTAAGTTGGCATTTAAGGCTCTAGAAACAAGTAAAGCACCAGGTTTGAAAACCTCACCAGTATGGAACTGTTTGCAAAGTTTATGAAAAGCAAGCCAAAAAGAGATACTGAAATTAAATACACAGAAATAATTGAAAGGCTATACTAAATGTACGCACCGTGTACCACAAAGCCAAGAAGACAGTATCAAATGGGTTTGCATGAAACAAAGGGGCAAAAAAAAAAATTCAGGAAAAACAGAAGAACAATGGCATAATTTAGCATATTTGTACTTGGGTCAGATCCAGCTGATTGCTTTGGAAAGGGTTCTGCTCAAAGTGAAAGGTGCATGGAGGAAGGGAGATCAGAAAGGAGGCGGGAGTTTATCATTAAAAAAAATAATTTGGGGGAATGCCATGAGTAGCGAATGTATTACATTGCAGTAAACACTCCAAATATTTGAAAAAATACTATAGCAGTATCTTCATTCCCTTGATTGTTGTTAAGTAGAAGGCAAACAAATGCTTCTTTGCAGAAATAGAGTTTGGAGCTCTGCCAGGAATGGTCACATCTAACACACATTATTTATGACTGTATAAAGTGCAAGAATATTAGCCATTTAATGAATAGCTGGAGGATGTCTGTTACAAGACATGAAATGATCATAACTTGTTAAAGGTAAAGAAGTTTAAAAATGGGAATTTCTTCACTCAGGAAGCTGTTGTGAGCACAGAACAGTCTCTACCTCAGGTCTACAGAAATGCATTTTCTAGCTTCTGCTAAAACAACCGTCACAGGCATCACTGATGGCCTTTTTAAATTCAAGACCTAACATTGTCTTCTCCTTACCATCCCTTACAAACCCCCATTGATATCTTTGACATCACAAATTACCCACGTCTCACTAAAACTTCAGTTTGGTACACAGTTGTATGCTCAGTGGGCTTCCTCCCTGATTTTCTTCTCAGAGCTACGTTCAGTAGTCTCCTCTTCCTCCTCCTCCCTTCATACACCGTGGACATTTTCCAAGGGGCTCTTCTCACCCTACCACTTTTTCACATTTTCTATTTTTACCCTTCTGTTGACCTCATTCACTCACGTGGTCTCTCCTCAAGCACGGACTGACAAGTCTCAAATATTCCTCTTTTGCAGATCTTTACCCCGCCACCTTTCTCTCATCTCACAGATACTGCAATACTAAATATAACAATAGAATTACACATTTATCCCACCTAACCTCATTCCAACCATTGCCCTTCTGTCCAAAAGGAATCTTTTACCCAACTACAGATGCCGGGTTTGAGACAGAGCAGCCATAAGATGTATTTTTTTCCCCTTTATTTACACCTACTTATTTTTCTTTTTTTTATCATTTATTCTGATATTAATAAATGCATATTAAAGAAGGGAAAAAAAGAGCTCTCTGAGAAGGAGAAATTCTCTTTGGATCTGTATTCAAATAAAGAGATTAAACAGGACACAAAGAAACAATAGCTTTTTTGTTGTTGTTCAGAAGATACTTGAACTTTCATGAAATATGGAGCTATTAATATATGCAATCTAATTACATACAGTGTTCTGTACCTCTGCCACTGAATTTTGTGAAGCAGCATGGCTTACGGGGTTTGTTGCTTGTTTGTTTTTTTTTTAATTGTGGTTTTACATTATTTTTGCCTCTTTTAAAGCAGCTCCCCATTTTCCTAAAGAACGGCTGTTTCCAGCCATCAGACTTTGCTACCTCTGTTACAACAAGCCGACCATGCCTGGCTAACTACTTGCTCAATCTATTTATTCAGTTTCCAACACAGCACAGCACAGTATATGTGGCATCATGCATCATACATATTGTGCAAAAATTTCTCTCAAGCATAATCATGGCTCTTAAAACTCAAACTTTGCCACACAATGACAAGGTCTCCACATTACCAGAATTACATTCCCTCCTCCTCCGCCCCCATCCAACTCCCCATCAGTCTCTAGCATGACTCAACCCAGTTGAAAAGCAGTAGGTTTACAAGTCATTTCATTTCTTTCAAGTGAGATACATCATATGGAGGAAATAAATAAAATGTTTTACAAAAATTATTTTCAGTGCCTGTTCCCTGGTGGATAATAGGGTATCTGGTTTCATAAGCTTCTTCTAACTGGGAATTTTTCTACATTAGTTTTGGCTTAACCAGGGTGATATTACCATTTTGCACCCTATGCACTCTACCATTACCACCACTATGATGGCAGCAGAACCATGCCCAGTAGCACATCAACATTTCCTTCTAACTCTTTAAGCTGACAAACTTATTTTGGAACTATTCCTGTTGTTACAATTACTGCCTTATCTCCAAGACTGCGGGCAGGGTAACAACTGCCTTTGCACAAATGCATTTTTTCTAAGGTCCTGTGCTGAGGGCCATCTTTTACTTGCCAAAACCCCAGACTTCAGCTAGACTCTGAGGTTTTCAACACATTTTTAACAATTTCACTTCCAAATAGTAGGCAGCTTATTGGCTAGCCATGAGATGTTTATGTATATACTCTTCTTTGTCTCCTTCTCACTGGTATATTGTTCGTGTGGTAAGCTGTGTTAAAATTCGTACAAAACAAAAGGGGAAAAAGACGAAAATGACTGTCATGTATCACCTGGAGGAAAATGAAGTTCAAGTATCTTATTTTCAGTAGTCATGAGGGATTGAAACCAGAAACAAACATTTATCTGGATGTTGCAGAAACCGATACATCATTATGATTACAGCTTCTTTTTTTTAAGACTTCCACGGTGTTAAAATTTTGAGGATGAATTATGCCAAGTTTTGAGTATCCCCTGCTAGCTACTACTTGTCCTTACTTCTAGTCAAATTACTTAAATTGATAGCTGTCAGCACTGTGCGGAATTAAGAGCTGTCTTGGAAAAGCATCCCCAAACCTACAAAAATAACTGCAAAAGAATCAAATGGGGCAGGTGTGGAAAAAGAGCAATGAGGTCTAACAGGAGAGATGGTTCATTGAACTGAAAGGGGCCAGGTAGTAGCTGAAACTTCAGTATTATAAATAGGACATTATGTAGCTGAACTAAAAATAGGAGTTTTATTTTTACTTAATGTTCCTCACCGCTGGCTGCTGACCTAGAGAAAGAGGACTCAGAAAGGAGAATTAAACAATTCCCCACAACCATGCAAAACAAAACCACTAGCCTGGCTCCAGTGTCTATTTGTAAACTAAGAATACCATTTTTTAAACCAATTTCAAAAGATGTCTAATTGAAAGAACTCCCTAATGTTGCTGTGAAAAGAATGTAATAGAATACAACAATTTCTGCAGAAAACCAACTGCAATTACAAATTCCCTGTCTACATACTTGCTTATAACAGAAAATTGCTAGTGTATCTAATCTGATTCCTTCACGCACTTTATATGTATGCAACTGTTGTTCTGTGCTGTAAGCAGTCTCTGCTCAACAGTAATAATATATTATCATTCCAGTACTTGGTTTCAAGTCAAGATTGAGGGGCCCAGCATAGGTTTGGAGGAAAATGCTATGTCAACCTGCCACCTGCCAACTGTCTCAGGGCAGCATCTTGTGTTCTTCCCTTTCCTAACGACCAATTTTACACTTAAACTGAGAATCCTAATTTAGCTATGGTAAAACGGCAGCTTATATGGCCAGCTGCTAAGGTGGCGTTCATACTTTGTTTCATTTAAGGGAAAAAAAAAAAAAGATGAAACTAGCACAAGCCTAAACCACCAAATTTGGATTTAGTTTCAAGCCCACACATCTAATCCTCAGGACAACAGAGACTTGAAACCATGGTTTTGGTTCTGCTTACAAAGATAAGAGGAAGCTGTAAAATCAAAACAGATATGAATCTGAACTTAAATTCACAGATGTTTAAGTCCATGGCTATTTTTGGGCCCATCACTAGCTAAAATCTAAGTGTCTCGACAGACTTGAGGTTTCCCCAGGCTATTTTTGGCTCTATCTGCTAAATACTGGAGCTTTGTAATGTACCATAGACCCCAAGGGGCTATGCTGAAGCATTTATTCATCACCATTTTTGCAAGGAAGCTGAAATGAAGATAAGAATATGGTGATTTAACTTTGGAGAGTAAGCCATAATTACTTAAAAGAGTTTATGGCAACAACAAAAATAACTTGCATTACTTGTCCTTGCTGGTCAAGTCGAAATAAAGGTATTTATTATACGAAATTATTATCATTATTCAAGGAAAAATACTTAGCAACTGTGTAGTCTGTACGCAAATCTACTAGCCAGTCATGCCTTATCTTGGGCTGAAAAATGGCAAATCCCTTATTTGCTGTATTTGTACACTATTCACATCCTTCATTAGTATTAGCAATCGGATTTGTTTGGGAATGGCAAGACTCAGAACGTAATTCTGCACTTAGCTTAAATAATTTTAAAATGCAGGTTAGCACAGAGGCAGATGATAATTCAAAACTTCTTCCTGCTGCTAAGCTATTTTAGCTTCTCTCACTGTCAAAGCCAAGTCAAACACACCTAAATTAAAATGCCTATTTGCAGTGTCTCAAAAGACAACAGAAAGATTAATGTATTTTGTTTTCTCTCTTGATTTTAGGTAATATTTTTTCACTTTTCATACACTGAATCGAAACCCCAAAATAAAAGTAAACGCCATCACTAAGGTTGCACTGTTGTATTACTGCTAGGTTTCAGTACAGCAGGCAGCTTCAGAGGAAAACAAGAACCATACACCTTCCATATTTGAAATGTTGGCTAAATTTGCCATTTCCTTTCTTTCACTGTTGTACTAATTTCTGTACATTTATACATAAACATACAGATATATATGTATACACACACAACACCACTTCAAATGTAGCTTTCGATGCTACTAATTAATAATTTCAACAAACCTACATTGCTGCCTTTACTTTTTCCTCTTCCCCTTCCCTAATAACTCACTCACATAAAAAAGACAAGAATTGCTGTGTAACCTCTGGAACCCTCTTGGCTGCAAATGGAAGGCAACACAACGACTAAGGAAAGGACACACCAGAGAGCTATGTTCATGTGACCTGCGCTTGCCAGGCATGACCTACATCTCTTAAGCACCATTTTTGGTGTAAGGACATGAGGAAACTTCAACTTAGCAGCACCACAAAACACTAAAATTGGCCTGTTGATCTATAACCACAAACAATGCAAGCCCATCAAGCCACAAATAAAAGTCCCTGTGAATAATGTCCCAAGTTCTTCCCCAGATATTCAACCTATTAAACCAGAGATATTTTCATACGGACAAGGTTCCCTGCCTCCCATTCTGCTCAAAAGGAGAATTCTCACTTCACTTCCAGGTATGGCCTTTCTGCTTCCCCAGTATAAGGTGTAGTACAGAGCTTCTGTATGCAGTATCTTCTAACACACGGTAAGACCTAATAAACAATTAGAGATAACATTACAACATCTCCAGTGAGTATTGGTCACTGGAATTGGTTTCCACTTGATGCACCACTCCCTGCAATAATATGCAACTTCCCAACTAGGAGATTTAGTTCAACTATGTCATCTTCCCCCTCCCCTTGAACACAGCCCCAAGCATAGAAACAGAAGCCCTTGAACACAAGCCCAACGCAGAAAAATTCAAGGGAGAATGTTTTGCTCTTGTTATAACTAGAAGATGATTTAAGAGTTTCCATTTTGAATACCAAGAAGCTCCAGAGGAAAGTTTCAGGTTTCCTTGTTGCTACCCCTCTTTAGCCTTCATACTATCTATTCTTGACCATCCTGCAAAACAGAACCAACAGCACCACAGCTGCATCAGGGTAAGGGCAAATTGGCTTTCTGAAGAAACTTCTAGTATTTACATCTTTTTCTCGCACCCGAGTACCATAACTCCAACCAGCCTCTCCTATTTTCCTAGTTAAAATAAGCAAACTCTTTTATCACAAAAAAAATCTTGTATCTGAAAACCCATTCTCCATGGTTGCCATGCCATAGCTGTATGACAGTGAACAGGTTTTTGACTGTTTGCTCTCGCATACCACGCACTTGCATATCCACCTAAATGAAGCCACTGTGGACCAATTATGAAAGATCTGTTATTCCATTTGGAATTACTCATTTGGGGATTTGATTTTTGATTTGGTTTTCTCTGAGGTTTTTTGGAAGCACTAGTGGGATGAAGTTTAAATTAAATTGGGACCATGAGCATCCCAAAGACAACTATTCAGTAGCACACATTTAATATTGAGTTAATATGATTACGTGGGCTGCTTGTAACCACAGCTGTCTAACACCACTTACACAGAAAGTACTTTATATATTCATTACCAGTAATGTCAGAATATGAAGCAAACCAAAATACAGCAAAATAATCCACACAAACACTTAGCTCTGAAAGCTACAGAAAAGTGTAAGAATTAAAAGCTGGAATTTTCAATTCACAAAGACAGCTCGGGTGGATTGTTTTGTGAATCGCACACAAAGTCTAAGGGCCACTGGATAAATAATTACAGTATTACAGAATATACAAAGCAAGTGACAAACCAACCACTACACTACCCAAAATTAATCACTAATAAAATAAACTGCAACAATGCCAGTTGTCTTTGAGGATGACCTTATATTCCTGGCTGCTTCCAGAGCCAGGCACATTGCCAGTTCAAGTATCCTGCTAAACTCTGGAAAAGAGGAATGCCTGTATTAGGGCACAGCATTGCTGTTTCTAAAATACCTATTATAGCTATAACTACAAATCCAGGGGGGTGGCAGAGTGAGGTGTAGTCTTCTAATCCTATCAAACAACACAGAGAGGATTATTGCCAATATCAGTGCCGTTCCCTACTGTGATTAGTGATCACACGTGAGGCATTGTGCTAGGGCCCTGCTCAAAGCTGAGCACAGCAAAGTCCAACCAAGTTTGCTCATTTCAACAGTGCTGTTCTGAGCACATTGACTTAAATAAAAAAAAAAAGTGGGTGATAAAGTAGGATTGTGCAAGAGAATCTGGCATCAACAAGTGATCGATAGCATACCTTTCAGGGCATGGGGGACGTCTGTGAGAACTTTTGGCTCCAAGGAGCCACTGAGGGAAGAGCGTGGGTGCCATTTTACCTGAGGCAGAGACCATGGGGCGAAGGCAACCACACCAGCACTCAGTGTACAGCCCTCCTGAGGACTGAGGCCGCTCCTCAGCACAGCACCCAGCACCTGGGCACAGCCAGCCAGGCTG
>NW_008795126.1:3965209-3983526 GCF_000699145.1 Aptenodytes forsteri | reverse complement strand
CTGCGAGGGGAAAATACCCAAAAATTGCCAGTATTCTTCCTTGCAGGCTGTAAACGAAGGATTTCCCAGTGGCGTCGCCGTATGCAGCGGACTGTCTGGAAGGAACTGCAGTCATCAGTTGGGTTCGCACTGCAGAACATCACTTTGGGAAGAGCTGCGTAACTTAAAAAAAAAAAAAGCAAAGTGATCCAAGCGTGAAGAATAACCATTTCACCCCAGTGCCGGAGGAGGAATTAGCTTGATGTTTCACATATTTACTTCCAGTCAAAATAGTCCAGCCCTAGGTTGCTGGCGGCAAAGGTCAGGAACAGTTTTTAATCAAAGATTTTGTAAAAATACAGTATTGCCATTAGACCACTGATTTCATGCTAACAAAACACGTATTTTGTAACCTGTTCTTTCAGCACCTGAATGTTGGGGACGAGATGGTGGTATCTGGGTTCCTGTAATGTAACTTAGTTACACACGTCTGTATTCTTTAAGGCATTTGATGTTTTTCCCAAGCCAAAACAAATCATCAGATTCTGGATGGCTGATGTCTGTACTGGGGATGAGTTTTGTCAAGCCATCAGTAAGATCTTTTCCAGGTAATGAATGCCCCAAAAGATCTTTCTGCACAGTTACCTTTTTGAAATGTAGCTTGTTTTATCTAGGGGTCTACATAAAAAATAATAAATGTCTCACTGGTTAAAGTGATAGCTCCGTATCAAAGTTCCCAGCCTTTAAAATGTCACCAAATAGTTCAAAAGAACCGTTTTAAAGCATGACAATTCACAAGAACCATTTTTAGGCTCAATATATATTTTGTTCCCATCGATACGTTTTTTGGTACACAGCAATTTAAATAGGTTTGGGGAACCTGATGCGAATTTAGTATTCACTTAAAAGTTCTTATTAGTAGACCTTCATTTACCACGAAGCGGGTTCTGTTGATGAGCAGTGTGGTTACCACTGAGCCTCAGTTATACCAAATACCTATTTACCTTGAGTGATGCAAACACCTCTACGAAAGAGCACGGGCTATTAACTTCATCAGGTTCCTCCTGTTATGCCAAGTAGAATTAGAATTAGCAAATTACAAGTGAAAGGCTCTGTAAAATAAACAGAGAATTTAATGGGACCACTAAGATTTACTGTGATACTCCATTTTAGGGAATGTTAATAAAATTGAATGTGTCACTTAAGTCTACAGCCCTAAAATCCATTATGTTGTCCAGGTAGAGAATCCCCTTTGCTTAAGCAGAAATGTTAATAATTCATTTTTAATTAAACTGTCAGATTCTGATATCATAGTTTTCCTGTTGTTCACATCGTTTTAGGTATTCCACAGAAATGTGTTTTCATTTATATCAGAAAGATTTTATATGAGATGTCACGCATTCTTTTAAAGCACGGGCAGTGCCAACATGAAGAAATGCCTGACTGTTGAAGACACTTTATGTGGTGTAGAGCTTTAGCAAAGTGTGTAACACATTGGAAATATTAACTACAATGATTCACAATTATGGTAGGAATAACTAATTTTTCAACTGTGTATTTTAGTAAGTTACTCATATTAATCGTTCCTGTGGAGTGTGTACCAAGACTATATTTCTTACAGGGGTTTTTTTTGAGTACACCCTGATTTTCACGAAGTTATGCATGCCCATAAAATTCACAATCAGCTCATCACTGTGTTTGACAGCAGTTACCCCAACTGTCTGAATAACCGGTGTATCAGCTGGGAATCAGATGGGAAAAAGCAAGTGGCTAGAACACTCACATGACTACAGTCCTCACCCAAATTGTACAAATGGTCAGCTCAACTGAATCGAGGTTTTACTGCAAGGTCTAGAAACTACACATAGTCCTTATCTGCAACAAATGCCTCTGCCATAATTCCTTGAGGGTGTTACCAACTAGAGTGAAACAGGCAAAGACAAACAGTATATTCATAATATATTAACACGCAGCACTGCAGCTTAACAGTAATACCAGATTCAAATCCTGTTGTATAAAGAACCATGCAGATACGGCACGTTTTGGTCCCTTGATGCCAAAAAGTCCAAAAACTAGGCAAAAGAGATGCAGACCATACATGAGATGAGATGTAAAATGGTATAAAAAAATAGTACATCAAAGCCAGTATTATAGCTCTTTATCAACTTAATTATTAAATTAACTGCAAGAAAGCACAGATGAAGGTTAAATTGGATAAAGACTAGATGGTGATGTACTGAGTTCTTATCTCCCTGTCAGTGTGGAGCCCACAAACACGTATGCAATAGGTGCTGCTTATGCTCTGGTATCGTGCTTGTGAGGCAAAGCTATGCTGTGCCAGGGCACTCGCTGCAGATTAAGGGTGTCCTAAATTAATTTATGGCAATCTAGCCACTGAGCACTGGCTGGAATATATCTCACGTTGATTCCCCCTGACAGACAACTCATGTTTCAAACTATTCCTAGAAGAACTGAGCACCAGTACGGTGATCTTTGCAGGCAGAGCTTAACACCAGAGCAAGAACTAGCACTGCTGTACTTAACATTATGCTGCTGCTATGCAGCAGAATATCTTTCCTTCTACTGGGGGGGGGGAACAAGATGTCAGCATTTCGTTTCCCAGCAAGAAAAAGTACACTAATGGTAGTTACCAGGTGTTTCTGGTAGAGCTGTAGAGCTAGAGGGATTTTGCTGGGTAGGTATCACTTGCTCTGTACTCCTCCTGTCCATGTATTCTAGACTTCTGTTGCACTTGAATATGGAAAAACCTCACTGCTATGGCCAGGTCCGTATTACAGCTGCCATTTGCCCTTTCTGTTTATACTTCCCCCTTCTTCACTTTCCCACATGAAGTGCCTAAGAGCTTCTCACACATGATGCAACAGAAAATTCCATCAAATTTCTTTTTTTCTTCTCTCTCAAACTTGCTCTTTCAGAAAGAACGAGGAAAATGCTTCTATACACAAATTACTTTACAAGTGTCTTCACAGTCCTTATAGACAAGGTTTATTTCAGCCAACATGTCCCCTACTCACCACTCAGCTCACTTTAGGAAACAACAAAACCGCATTTACCATTTCACCCTTACCCTCTTTCTCTGTCAGATAAATCGTATTATTACACCAGTGTTTCTCAGCTTCAGGATCAAATTAGCAACATAACCCCTCTCAAAAAAAGGAACAAAACCACAAGAATCAATGGGCAATCTCATATCACGCTATTAGTGGGCAATTAGCAAAGAGAAACAGAAGGATGAACGTGACCATACTTTCACTAGGTAAACAAAGTTTATCTGTAAAATAGATTTATTGCTAAATGTAGTTCAAAGTATCAATAGAAATTGTGCATGCCATTTGGTCTTTCATTCATTAAGCACATTGATCTTTGAAAATATGATTCTGACTAATGAGCTGAGTTAAATGGCTCTTGGATTCTTATTTTGTTGCTATTCTACTGAAAGATCTGGACCCACAGAAGCTGATGAAAGAAAGAAAAGCTTCGGTGCTTCTGCACTCAGATACCAGCTTCTCAACCTAATCTCTAGGACAATTCTCTATTTATTTATTTATTTAGTTAAAAGATTACAAGCATCACCAAATCCTATTTAAGAGCTTGCCTGAAGTAGATCTTGTCATCACAAATGGAAGAAGGATCAAGGATGCAGAGTTCCCCGTTAGGGAACTTCACTATAAAGTACTCTTCAAAAGTATTTTTGAACACAAGCCCATTGGTATGAAGTACCAATAAAAAGACTGCACCACTTCCAACCACTCAAGTATTTAATTCAAATAATGCATCATTTACTTGTTCTAAGAAAGCAGACAGCATGTCAAAAGATGCAGAAACAATTGCTTCAGTTTTTCTTGGAACTTTGACTGAAAACGTTTGTGGTTAAGTTTTACCAATTTAACTGGGTCCATCCAGGCATTGAAAAATAAGTAAAATTATTCTAATTAATCTTTCAAAATAGATCACAAAATACAGCTTCCTTCCAAAAACAGGTGCGTGTACTAATTTCAAGATTGAATGTCAACAGTGGTTCTTAAAACAAACCATAGAATTCATTGTAGAATAGGCACCTTTTCTTCAAAAGGTTTCAAGACACTTAGTATATTTGGCTCAATAAAATTTATTTTTTTAAAATAGTCTTTTGTTGCTAGGCAGAACAGAAAAGTCATTTAAAAATAAGGTGAATCCAGCAGACACCCAGAGAAGCAACTCCATCGCTGCACAAAGCAACGTATATTTTAATATCAAATCTTCTGAATTCAGAGACTTGTTGAGGACTTTCTGCCATTTGATAGCATATAAACAGCTCTTATAGGCTAACGAGGCAACTTGGTTAACACAATACTAGTTGACTTGCCTAGCTGAAAGGCAAGTTACACTTTCTTTCACTTCAATGTGAGTTTCCCTTCAACAGCAATAGTCATAACATGACTTCACCTTTGTACCGGAGTATGTGGAAGAACTATTTAGCTTGTATTTTTGGCAGCACTCCTCTTCAAAAAATCACTCGGCACACATTGATTGTACTCAACAAAAATCAAGGCAATGCTTTGTAAATCCCTAGAAATGTTCCATTCTGAATTTCTAAAGCCGCTTGCTTTGGGTATGATGAACAAATTGTCTTACAACAGTCTACACTGTAAGTATGGTTGGCAGGAAGGGTTTTTATCTTCTCAGTGGAAGATGGTAGTTTCATGATTTTAGCTCCAATAAAAATACTAGAACTCCAATTATTACTTGATAGGCAATTTCCAATTTCAAGACACATCTGTTTAAAATTTCTTTTTGCTAATTCATTTAAGTAGTGTTATCACAACATTACAAAGAATGATGGAAAAGTCATTCAGTGTTTTGCAAGAAGAAAAAAAAAAAGAGATGAAAGAAAAACCGTGAAACACAAAGAAATAAATGCAACTCAACACAAGGTAGGGAATATAGCAGCCTTGAGTACGTAATACTCCACACACACTGATTCCTCATTACTTAACAATCATAACAAAACTATGCCAGAACAAAGACTTGCCACAATAGTTTTGTTTTAGAGATCAAAAATTAAGTTAAATTGTGAGTGATCATTTATTATATGGTTTTTTCCACATTGTTTGCCTTGCTGGGAATGAGTATGTTTTAGGCGCATTTATTTTTTCACCATTTCACAAACCACAGGCTGAGGCATTGGTGATGGGAAAGAAGTATTCTGTCAACTTTCAACTGAGTGTCCCTATTGAGATGCAGCTGTCCAACTACGGCACAGCTCACTTCTCTGAGTTTCTGTGAGCATTAAGTAGCCTCCGTCGCATCGCCTGGTTCCTGGCCCTGCTTTCTTCATACTGGAAGACAGATAAGGAAATTAATAGATCAGCTGTTATCATTAAACAGATAAGTCAAATTTAAAAGCGTAGAGAGCGTTTATTACTCAGGAACAGAAACAGTATGTTTTGACTGATGCATTAGAAATGCAGTTCTTGTTAATACCTATATACTGGTTCATTTTTACTTTGAAATTAACATTTATTTGATTAAAATATATGTTTCTAAGTTTGAGGTTATTAAGCTAAAGAGTATTAGAACATTCTAATAAAGAAGATTCAGTTAATCTTATGGAGGAACTTAATTATACAGCCATCTTACGTACAACAGCTACACTTCACACATGAACTAGGAAAAAAGTTGCATTGGTGCTATTCTAGAGCACAGGTCAGGCTCTTTTCCTCTTAAAAGATACTGATTAATGTAGGCGTGTCTGCCTTCTGAAACACGAATTTGTCATCACAGACTTGGTCTATTTTCGATCCTGGTCATTAATTATATGCACAGATAAAGTAGTATATCAAGATGAAAGGAACAAAGGCAAATTTGGGTTGAATGAGGGTAAGGTGTTTTGGGTTTTTTTATGGTTTAAAAAAGAAACACAACAGAGACAGGACTCCAGTGTAAAAGGGAATCAAGAAAGGCTTCGCAGTTTAGATACATGCGTAAGATGACCATGCTTTCAAGTATGGCCCCGCACTAGCAAAAGCCCGAAGACTGAAGAGCCTAACTTTCTTTCATTGCAGCCAAAAAGGAAACCTTTTCATGGCTAAAAGAAATGAAAAATTAAAAATCAATGCGTGATTTGGTATATATTTCATGAGAAGCAAATTATTCTTGGCCTTAGGTTAGAGCATATATTTGTTCAATTTTTTAATAATTGGTATCAAGAATAAACCCAAGTAACCCACAAATACTCAATTCACTATAGAATGTAATAAACTACTAAGGAGATTGATTTTGGAAAGGATTTGCAGTTTTTCACTCATTATACTGATTGGTTTATAACTGAAATAATGGCCCAAAACATTACTTAACATTTACAGAATGCTTAACTTTTTCCCATGCCAGTATTTAATTCTTCAATAACCCATCCATGTTTTTACATAAAATGAGAACAATGGATCTTTAAAAGCTACATCTATACATGTTCTATACTTGTGAACAGCCTTTCAGGGGCTTCCTAGTAATGGCATATCAATGTAGCCGTATTTTAAGAAGGCAGACAAATATAGCCATCAAGAACTCCTTTTAATGTAAAGGCTTCAATGGAACAAAGAAAAAGAAGATTACATGGAAAGAACCTTTACTTCATTATTTTCCAGATCTATGCTACAGTTGCGGGCGGGGGGGGGCAGGCCGGAAAACGGTATTTGACACAAGCAGATGAAATTAAATCCCATAGACTGACAGAAGGAAAAGAGGGGGCCCAAACTGTTCTGGCTATCATACACTTGAGGTCTCCTTTTTTAGACATGATTGTGAAATTTATGTCAAAAATCAGTTAAGTACAATTTCAAGTTAAAAGGTGTGTGAAAAGTTCATTTATGTGTTCTGTCATGTAAGCATGACAACCACAAATATAAAGACCAGTTGATACTCTTCTGAAAATGTGCCCATTAGCTATTTAATCTACTTAGACTCCTAGAGTTTTCCATTCCTTCGTATCCACAGATGTAGTGCAGCAATGAGTAAGTCCTAAGCAGCAATATTTTCATTTAGGGCCTAACTCAGCAACTCGTCAAGTAGTTTCAGTCAGCATAACTGACTTCAGTAGTAAGTGTTACTCATGCAGAAGTGACCATTACTGCTTTATATTCTATTCTGTGCAAATACCACTACTAAAAAAAATTAAAAAAAAAAAAAAATCGGAAGAAACCTGTGAAGTGTCAGTTCCTATTTGCAATATTTGTCTGGTTAAAATATGTGTTTGCCTACTGTTGTATATCCAAAAATAGACCATGCCATTTGTTAAAGCCAGATTTTACATGACAAATTTATCAAAAAAAGTTTAAATTTTGTCTCAAGTGCCCATTCCAGAATGTGCTTACTTTTCAAGGCCTATTTATTTTATTTGTTCTACTTAGTAAAAAGCAACTCTATTTCTATCTCATGGACTTTTTTTTTTTTATTAAGCATTTAACTCATAGTAAATTTCTTTCTTACCTCTTTCTTTAAGCACTTCCGCATCTCACGGTCAATATCATTGCAATGGCCAAAAAATTTCAAAATGTTGTGCTGATAAGTTAGGGAGAGGAAAAAAAAAATTACAATTCAAAGGTTTCTTCCTCTGAAGCTCTATATTTCTTAGAAGTCACTTGCATTTTGCAACATATCCTGGTCGTCTTTTCCTTTTTGTGCAAAATGATGCTTTGTAACTTTTTTACTGAGTAGCTAGAAGTTAGAGCTACTCCTGAACCTCATCTGAACCACCTCCGCCTTGCTGCGAGTTGAAGGTACTCACCATGTTGTATAACCAGACTAGAATAGCTGAAGCTATGAAGTCTAAATGTAGAACATATATTTTATTGATCTAGGAATCAGTCTTACAACTTTCACTCACGCTAGCTTGAATAATGTAAAAAAAAAAATCTGAACACTAGTTTGTGATATAGAAAGATGTAGGGAGATCTACAGGCATCCTAGAGACAATGTCCTCTGTGCTTCAGTTTTCATTATTTCTTCATGACCTAGAGAGGCAAAGGACTTGATGCTACATCATCCCAACCACATGAAGAATGTGTTGTTCGTCCAAAAGATGCAGGCACTAGGCTTAAATGACTGAAATGTTAGAACCAGTATAAAAAATGGGGGATTAAGTTTCTCCAGATCTTGAGGTTAATAAATAAGATGCATTTACCATCTTTGTGACATAGCTCAACTGTGGGCCTTATGCACACTGAAGTGTTAGTTAATTTCTGAAAAACTGCAAGCATTGTCCTCACAAAGGCATTCCCCAGCTAACCTGATGATATTCACCATAAAAATCTGTCCTCTGAGCCAGGATTTCCTGAAGTGATTTTGTATTATCGGTCATCAAATCACTCTCAGAATGCATCCTTCTAAAAGGACTACTTTTTCAGAGTGATGCTTGCTAACATGCCACAGAATCTCATAGCAGAATCTCGTAGCAGAGCATCCAAGCAATTCAGAAGACCTGAAGGAGTGGAGATTTTAGTAGATATTTACAGCTATACAATCAATAGAGACAATTTGCCCAATCTTTTAGAGAACTAATGAATTAAAAAAAAAAAAAAGACCATGAGGAACAAAACAGATGAGAATGAAGTCACTTCTGTATTTCAGAGGGAAACCTATGCGCATTTCTGTAGCTGATAAGCAGCTAGATGGATCTATACAAGTAATACAGGAACACTGTTAAGAATTCAAACAGTGGACAAGATTTCAGCCAATAGAACATGACTGAAAGTAGGAGTAGGTTAATAAAGATTATGACAAATGCTTAACTATAGCAGCGCTATAATTAGCTTGTTTATACCTCTCTGCTTTATAAAGGGCATCAGATGACACTCTGAAGCAGTTGCATGTGATAAATGGTCACTTTACTGCAAACTGATCTTGCTTTTACAACATTTTCATTTTAGCTAATACAGATTTAATTTTGTATTCTATTCCCATACCTGCATGTTAAATTTCAAGGTGAGCACTCACATTTCAAGTTAACTCCGCTCTTATTAGTGCATACAGTGAGTTGAATCTGTTTATTTAGCCAGATTCCTAAGCTGTCAACCTTTTGGCTCAGATTACGAGGAAAAAAGAATCAGTTTCCCAAAAATAATTATTACGCCTATTACAGTGATACGATTGCAAGACAATATGCATTTCTTTCAGCTGCCACCTATAAAAATAAGTCTCTTTAAAGCACACACTCAGCACCAGAGTGGAGTTGTTAAAAAAAAAAAAAAATCAAAATAATGACATCAAATAGGAATCCCATTAACCTCTCCTCACTAGATGCAAAACTTGAAATAATGGGCAGGTTCTAGATTAGGAATAAAGTAAATCAAACTGATTTTTGTGAAAATGCACACACAGGACACCCAATTAAAAAAATAATGCTTTTCATCCCTCAGGAATATTAATTTAAATTGTAGATGAAGGTTCTTAGGACATTTTGGCATTATAACAAAACAGCAGGTAGTCACTGATAACTGATTAAGATCACTGACTTTTCAGATTTCAGTGACTCCAATTTTAAAAGAGTATTTCAGTACATTCCCCTTGAATCTTAAATGAAAAGGTATTGCTTCCTTTCAACTGAGTGTGAAAGAAGCCATCTTCACCCTTTCTGTTCTGAGACTACTAGCACAAATATGCTCTCATAGTTGAGCACAAGACTGACAAAAGTAATTCCTCTTCATGTAAAGATCAACTTGAAACAAAACCAAGAGAATATAATCCTGTGCATGACTATATTATTGCTGCTCCTAGTCCCTTCACAAGTCAAATTGGTAATAGATTCCTTTCAATCACTTGCTGCCAAGGAATTCAAGTACACCTTTTAGTTCCAGTTCCCTCTTAAACTCAAGGTAGTCTAATAAGCTACTTCATACAAAAAGCCTATGATGGTTGTATATTAACGTTCATTTTTATTTAAAAAAACCCAACAAACAAACCAACTCTACAATCTCTCAAATTACCTAGAGCATTTTTAGGCAAATTAAAATTTTAGAACTCAGAAGAAAAGCATAAGTCTTACACTCAATACAACTTTTAGTTTTAAAGCTTGGGGATGTTCTGTACAAGAACTTTGTATCTTAGGTTTAAAAAATTTAGACAGTGCATAGGGACAGACAGGCAATGGTATGGAAAGTACCACATATGAGATGGCATCAACAGATTCCAGTGTGCTTACATTTCAAGATATTGCACTGCAAGTGCCAACAAAAACCAATTAAATGTTGCTGAACAAACCCAGTACAGTATACTCATTACAGGTGAATTTTAGTATTAAAACCCTTCATTGTTGTAATTTAGAAATCATAAGAAGTGTGGTACTGCAAAAGTTTTCTTATATGTTAGGTTAGCTACTTTAAAATGTGCAAAAATGTTGTTATTCCTCTTTCATACAAAACATTCATCTCTTGCATTTCGTGTATTATCAGCCTTGGTTTTCTTCCTGTAATGACTTTTCCAAAGAAAAATTTAGAATTCTGCTCAAAACAGTAAAGCTAACATATGTATTGTCTTAGAATTTATGGATAACTGCATTACGAAAAAGAATATAAACAGCACATCTGAACATGGAGGTGAAAATATTGTATATTGCGGGTAATGGTGTAAACCATTGTTTTCAGGTTCATATTCAGTATTTAAATATATTTTTGTCTCAGTGGAAACTATGAAATTGAACTTTTTATGCCCTAATACAGAAATATATGTTATTTAGACTATACAAGAGAACTGGGAAAATAATTAACAATATTGCAACAATGCTGCAGATAGCTTTCATTGCAGGGGCTGACTCTTCTACATCTAGAGGTTTGCTACAGAGCAAATGGGAAAAAAAAAAAAAGGCTTTTAAACAAGCGAGATGAAGATTTTATCTTCTTGAAGCAATGAAGAGCCTTGAGAAGTCTGAAGACAATTTGGCATTTTACATCCTTGGGTAGGTGCCTATTAAGAAGATGGCAGTCAAACAGTAATTCGCATTTAGCTCTCCAAGCACTGAATGTAAGGCATGCTGCATGTCCGGATCCCCATCAACACGTCTGCTTATAAATAGACTGAAGCATCTGCCCAGTGGACAGCTGGAATATGGAAATGCTGTGAGCATACAAAAAGAGGGCATCTGAAGTTGCTTTTGTTTTTTTGAGGGGCCCACAGTACTAAAAGGTGCAGAAATTATTTCAGTTCTTAAAATAGGTCCATACTTGTCAAGCTGTAGCACAGGAAATTTTAAGGCATGTTTTATTTCCTAATGAAATCACTGGCAAAATTTTACACACAGTTGTCAGATACCTCTTCAGTGAAAACGTACTAGCTACATTTCATGGCTGTTCTGCCTAGAGGAGGTTTTTCTCTCTATGATCATATAATATTCTCAGTAATTTATCTGACATTCATTTCCCCAACCCACCCACTCTTTTCTCTGCTCAAAATTCCTTACCTCCTTGTGACACTTCTTGAGCAGACTGATAACTAGGTTACATTCTTCAGTGTGCAGATGAGGAGACAGGTCTGGATGCATCTTCAGTTAGGGATAATTTTAGTAGTACAAGGACAAGAATCTGAGAAAACTTCCGCCTGACAACATCAAAATATTAAAGTATAACTGAAAGGTTTGAGTTAACCACTTAATATATTATCACACAGTATTAACAAGAAATATTTTAGATCAAAATGCAGCAAATATATGCAAATATCAAAATGCATAAATATATAATTTATATTACACAGTTAAAGTAATTAAAACCAGCAAGTCTGTTCTTCTACACAGCCCAAATATTAAAAGTTAGCAAAGAATATAAACTTCTAGTTATCATGGACATACGCATGCATTTGGGATTTTAATTTTCAGGGACTCCCTAGTAGCATTAATCTTTCTTGAACTGCATATTATCTTTTCACTTTCCTACTTCAGTTTTCTTCTTTCTAGCTTTAAAAAAGCTAAGTATATGTCATTTACTTTCTACCTTATACAAAGATGGATCAGAACAGGAAGCACGATGATATTTCATTACAGCACTCAGAACTGGCATCTTTTTTAGTTATCTACATAGTCTTTAAAAAATCCTGATCCAGAGCATTGATGATGCTTTAAAAACCAGTACTTAATTACTTAATCAAAACAGTAATGAAGTTTTTTAATTATACCCAATTGGAATGTCCCTTCCTCCAACTTCACATTGTTGCCTCTTGCCCTTTCACTCTGCTCGTCTGAAAAGCATCTGGATCCGTCTTCTACATGAATCCCCCACTCCTTCAGGTAGTGGAAGACAGCATTTAGGTTTCCCTCGAGTCTTCTCTTTCGAATGCTAAAGCAGCCTAGCTCCCTTAACCTGCCGCATATGCCAGCTGTTCCACCCTCCTGACCCTCTTAGTTTCCCCTTTGCTGGACTCGGTTTTTTATCATCTCTGTTAGACTGTGGGCCCCAAAGATGAACACATTATCTCAGCTGTGGCCTCAAGACTGCCAGGAAGAGGGGAATAATAATAACTTCGCTTGACCCGCTAGCTACGCTTCTTCTAACGCAGCCCAGTATGCTGTTAGCTTTTGTTGCCGCAAGGGCGCGCTGCTAAATCATGTTTTAACTTCACGTCAACCAGGACCCTCAGGTCCTTTTCTGCAGGGTTCTGTGGAGCAGGAGCAAACTTCATTCTAGAAATAAATTTTTATATTACTTCCCATTTTAAAAAAATATTCCCAGAAGTAATTTGCAAGATCTTTTATTGAAAAGGATAAAAGCGTTATATGATAATGGCTGAAATAAGATGACATCTTTGTTGTGGAAGATAACTTCACCAGGGAGGGAAGAAGAAAAGTCCAGTTCATACCAGGACAAATGGTCTTGTCTTGACAAAATTCTACTTCTATGACCCATACTGCCACTGAATTAAAGAGATGCCTTTTTTGTTTGTTTACTTAGTATTCTGTCATTCCTTCTCCTCCCAAAGAGATCACCTTTCTAGCTGCAATACATCAAACAAAAACCACTACAACTTGTACTAAGCAGCCATCACTGTTTTAACACTCCGGCTAAACGGATGAGCTAAGTCAGCGGTCAAATTTTGCAAGCGTAAAATCCCAATATTCAGCTGCAGTGCTGGCAGCTATAATCTACACTGCTATTCCTAGAATACTCAAGTAATATATTCAACTTGAAGAGGTATGAACACTGACTTACCCAATATTTCCCATCATGTGTTCAGCTTAACAAGAGTCACACTCCCACAAGCACACAAAATTTTAAAAAAACAAACAGATTTAAAAGCCTGTTGAGACCCATGATAATATGTTCCACATAGCGTTGCAAACACACATAATTTCTTTCAAAAATCTCCCCCATACTATCTGGAAGTCTAATATTACACTACATATACTCTTAGCACAGAACAAGTTGGAAACTCTACAAGTTGCTTCAGCATTCTATTCAACAAATTAACAAATGAACTTTTAGAAATATGACAGCAGGAGCACGACTGTAACAGCAAAGTGATTAAGAACCCTGCTGTGTTATTGCCACCAGCTTTTGATTGCATGCCACACAGTCAATATGTTTTAAATTTATCAGTAGGGTTTTTTTGATAGCACTAGAGTCAGCATTCCCTTGAGAGGGTGACCTGCTCAATGACTGCGCATTACTTTAACATGTGTGAACCCAGCTGATTATTAAATCTCTTCATCCTTCAGCCTCCAACCGCTCTTCCTAAAACTGTCGTCTGAGCTGGCTGTCTCAGAAGGAGAAAGGAAGACCAGTGCCCTAGTGAAATAGGTAGCATGCACATCAGCACAGGCCAGACAACCAAAGGGAGCGCTTCAAGGAAAGATTAATTATTTCTAAACTAAGATTAGTAATCGCTGCCATTGTTTACAAAATTATTCTCAGATAAACTAGATGAAAGCTGTCAATGCCACAAATAGATAGGTGACTGTATTTCATCAATTAAAAGCCTTCTAATGACTCAAATGAATTTTCCAGTGGCACCTCTTGCAGGACAGATGCTACAAATCAGAGGTCCGAACTGTCACACCAGTTCATAGATCAGTACTCCTAAAATTCATTTTCAAATAACATTCAATATTAAAACCTTTCAAGTTCAATTACCAGATATGGTACTTAGCTTATGTAGGCTACAATGGATTAAAGTAACAAAACACCTTACAGTGGTCATGGAAGGCTTAACTGGAGCCTTTAAATACTTTTGAAGTTCATGACTGAACAGTGTTATCAGTGCTCAATATTATATTTATGTTTAGGAGTGTCAGATTAGACAGCGATCTATAAATGATCAGAGAAGGCTAAAGTATTTTTTGCTGGAGGGGAATGACTTTGTTACTCTTGAAACTCTTTCATCTGTCAAAAACATCTATGAAAAAAGGACAGGATGAGCTATTGGTTTTCTTAGTTTCTTTTTAATAATATTCTAACCTAAAATAAAGATAACGGGTTGCCATCTTACCAGAATTTAAGTCCATATGGACAGAATTTTATATAGGTGGTAGCTCATAAGGAAACTAAGTATGAAAAAATACTGAAAAAAAAATTTGCAGAAAAAGATTGGGAACAAGCAATATAAATTGCTCTGAGAAAACTACTAACAGAAATGCTGGATAAGGAACGTCAAGGTAAACATGCAATTGCAGTAGAAGAAATATTAGCAGTAAAGTAGAAGAACAATATTAAGAAAATACAGGAATTGCTTTAGGAGGAAAATGGACTGCAAAATGCTAAGCAAACATTAATATCTGAAGTGACTATTTGGAGAGAAGTATTTAGATGAACTCTTAACATAAAGGCACTGGGTTGCACAAAAATGGTCTGCCCTTTAATGTGTTTTATATGAGATTTTGATTTCTGCGCAGTTTTTCCTTCCTTGTTAAAAATTACACTACATATGTATCTAAATTATTTGGTTGAAATGCCTTAAGAACTAACTGCAAATCTCTATAAATTATTAGCCTCTGAAGGTAGAGGACATGGATAAAGATGATTGTTCTTTCAACTTCCTTAACCAGTTTCTAAATCTACTCTATCCTTCAGGGAAAAAAAAGAATTAAGAAATTGTCTGGTTCCAGCATCATGTTCTGTGCAGTTTATCTTAAAGTGGGGAAAATAGGGGATGTTCTAGCTTTACGGTTTTCAACAAAAACCAGATTTAAAAAAAAAAAAAAAATCAAAAGCCTAAACTTAGAAATTCTTTGACAATGATACCAAATTTCCAATGCTAGTATTTTTGTTTAGAAAAATAATACTTATAAGATAATTCCTTGCATAAGCAATCCTGGACACTAAGCATTTCAAATTGCTAAAGATTTCTTAACAGGAATCAACATATAAGTTATCAAGAAGTGACACTCATCCCTAATCTAAAAGCCTATCTATACACACATTCAATGCATTGAATATTTAATATTAATGTGCAAAAGGAACCAACACATATTATAGAATTCACAGTAAAACTGCAGATACCTAGCAAGTAGGCAGAAACCAAAAGGCTGTCCTGAGGGAGCAGGCAAGAACACTGTATGCATTTCATTCACACTCCTGTTAGACACCAAAATCCAGGATGAAGTGCTTGTTTCCCTCCACTTGCTAATTTCTCCTCCTGACCTCCTATGGGAAACAGCAGTAAAAGGACCTAGCCGTGTGGAGAAAGAAGGGGTTTGGTACATTCCCGCTTCCATCTTTCCCAAATGAAGCATGGGATCAGCATGTCAGGAGTCGTAGCAGGGAAGTTCCTTCCTTCTTTTCTAGAATCTCCCATAAATATGAACTAACCAGTTCCTTGATGCAGAAAGAAAAGTAAATTAGGTTGCTGTAGTCTCGCTGATTAGCTTAATGCTTAATATTTCCACGCTTGGGGGACAACAATGAAAGAAAAGGTTTAAATCTAGATAATTGTTTTCCTAAGATGCTTCTTCCATATTTCATTAAAACACATTACAGTATTTCTAAACCAAGTTTTGCTAATTTTTCCATTTAAAAAGTTGCACACAAAAGTAATTTAATTTTTTTCAAGTGCCTAAAGTCAACAGTAAAAAAAAACCTGAACCCATGAATTCACATATTGCTCAGAAAAATCACTTCTTAAAGCAAAATGCAAATCCTTGTTTACCAACCCTGAAGATGGTAAAATTGCATCTGAGCATCTACATTGCTAATGGTTAGGCACCTTAACCAGAAATACAGAGCTTGCTTTCTACAGTACTACACAACGCTCACATTTGCTGCATACACTCAAATACCCACAAGGCGGCAGCATGACCATGCAAAGGAGAGCATGCACTGACAGAGGGAAGGGCGAACAGATCTGCACATTCCTATAAAGCTCACTCACCATGTGTAACATTTACTTTTGCACTTCGTTTCACTGTCTAATTTGAGTAAGACCAGACATTTTGGTTTTAAGTTCTCAGTTACATAGCACTGTCCTGTTTGGCTTTGGAGAAAAATACTTACAAACCAACCAGCTCTTTGTTTACTCAAATCACGGGTGTTTTCTGTAACATTATACAAAGTTTTAGCATAAAAAAGGATCCAGCTCCATACCTAACTGGTTGGTGTTACCTGAAGATAGCATTCATGTCACTTCAGCAGAACTTCTGCATTCCTAGTATTATCTTTCATACACAATTTATAAATATTTTTGATGATAGCAGCTAAGAATACTCAGATGATCAGTCATACAGTAGTGAAATGAGAAATCACAGTTGATGAACACCATTTCAAAAAGCCTAGGGAACTCTGAACTAAGGACTCTGTTTCTAGCTTTTAATAACATGGTTAATGTCTTCCAGATCAGGATATTAAAGTATCATTCTATGCTGCTATCCTTAAGGTTGTGATTAGACACATTGAGAATGACCCCTAACTTTCCAACATTTCCAAGAAATTTAGCCAGACACCTTCACTTTAATAAACCAAGTTTTAGCTAAATCTTATAAAAATTAGTCACAACCTCTTGAATTTCAGTCTTGAAAACTATGCAGCAGTTTTCCAATATTACATAGTAGAATGGTGGGGGGGAATAATTTAGATACATATCTATGAAGACTTGTGAATAGTAAGGAAACGCGAAAGGGGGGGGAAATTATGTCTACTTTTAAAATGTTTTTATATTATGTAGATGGCATTTACTTTCCCTGAACCTAAAGAATAATTAAAAAAACCCCTTTGATAGATAAGATTCATACTGATTTTAACTGTCTTTTTACATGACTACTTTCTGCCAACAATTCAACATTCCTCACATCAGCAGAATGAGCGCTCACCCGCTGCTTTTAGTAGTAAGTATCTGATAAAACTACATCATACCTGATTTCATACTTAGTAAAGCAAGTTTAAAAGGCATTAGTGCTAATGAATAAAGGAAGCTGAACACCAGCTTGAGTATCAAGTAACTTCTAGAGTTTTATTTCTAGCTAAAATAAATGATCAAATAAAGCACAATAAGGCATTTTCACCTCCTGGTAATTATTTAAGGTCAAATTCATAGAACAAACATCAGCATAGTTATGGGACAATTACTGGAATATTTTTATTATAATCTGCAGCAAGTCACACTGCATAACATAGCGTTACATCACAAAAGATTACTGAAGCAATCTCTTTCTGCTCCTGCTATGCCTATGAAGATCAGACTACACAGTCAAGAATGGCAAGACCCAGCCAGTATAAAAGTAAAGCATGAAGATGAGGTGCTGTCGCCAAATTCCTGTTTTGCAAGCTGCTCCTGTACTTCAGCTGCATCCACCAGACCAGGCTTCATTTCATCACTATTTCATTCATTTCCCAATCAAGCAAAGAAGAGCACCATAAACCTAGTACCGCTAGCAGAATTTCCTTGCTTGCTTGCTGTAGAACTGCTTTTCCCCTTCTGAGAGAAAGGGATCAAGAGGATCACGCTCCCCTGTTGGAAAAGACAGGGTCTCATCCCTTGAGCAGCAAGACCCCCTGAAGAAAGGCACGCAGCACTTGGCAGACAGTAAATGCCGTTAGCGTAGCACAGCTTTGCTATCAGGTAAAAGGGGCTGCTGCATTTACGCTGTTATCAACAGTAACGGCAGAAGAGGCCCACTTAACTAGCCCACGCTGTTTTCAGTCTAGTTTCTCAATGCTCCCAGGAATCCTTAAAATAGCGATGGGATACACACACAAAGAAAAGCAAGCTTACGACAGTAGCAACGGAGAGACCCATGTTCCCACTCAGAACAGCCCTTTTAAAAGCCCTCCTTGAGCCCTGAAAGAGGATGCGAGGTGAGCAGAGGGTCCCAGAAGCCGGCTCCGAGCTCAGGCAGGGCAGAGCAGGGCACGGCTCCCCCAAAGCCAGGCGGC
>NW_008795126.1:3952760-3964759 GCF_000699145.1 Aptenodytes forsteri | reverse complement strand
GGGCAGGTAGGGTCGCGGCGCTCCGCTCCGCGGTTCTCTTCGCGTCCGTGCCCGCTGTCTGAGGTCCCCTGGAGACTCATCGGACCGGACAGGCAGTAACAGCCCTGGGTGAGGCCAGCGGCCCATCCCTCTCTAGAAGCTCGCGCCAGGCCTCGGTCGGTGAGGGAAGCTTGTGAGGGCTTGGGGAAAAGTTATTGTAGAAAGCATTTTAGCTCGCTGTCGTTGGTGTCCGCTGAAATCTGTGGTAGTGCTACGCTTAGGACTGATGCCAATGTTCTGCTAGTCGTGCCTAGGTGCAGCTTTGTACCCCTTACAAAAAGACCAAGTCTCCTGAGCCTGCCTGTGCCTTGGTCTCAACTTCTTTAACGTTTCAACTTTTCAGGTGGCTTCATCATGGATGTAACTGTTGCTGAGTATATCCGAAGAACTGTACTAAAAATCCCACGAGATGAAATCAAGACAATGCTACGGAAATGGGGCTTTCTCTCTGAGACACAGCTGCAAACCATAAACTTCCATCAGATAAAGGAGAACATTTCTCAAGATGTTGTTCAACTTTGTGAGGTAATCCTTTCCTTCGGGAACTGCCTGTCAGTGACATATAGGACACATGTTGAAGCACCATCAAAAAAACATTCTTATGAAGAAATGAATTTTCTTTGGCCAGAACACAGCGTCAAATAGCAGTTTGTAGTCTGGAAAATGTAAAGCTGAGCTGGTAATACCATCAATTTTGTCTGATTGATAGGAGTGCAGGATCGACCCTTACTGAGTATGGAAGTACATGTTTTGAGCTCTAAGTTGCACAAGGTAGATAAAAGCTCACTGTGTTAAACCTTTAAGAAATGGGTGTATTTCTAAAGTGTAAAATAAAGGCATTGACTGAGATGTCCACTCATTACATAGTGCTAATTTAAATCTATTTGGTATGAGTAATGATAGCAGTAGTTTATATCTTTTAGACTTTTCAGGTTTTTTAAAAATTTCCTTGGCCAGAACTTCTTCCGTTCTGCGTACTGTAAGCAAAAAAGGTTTTCTGATCTCCTCCTTACGTACTCTGATTTTGGTGTACTAGGAGTCTTTATATATAGTATCATAACCCAGATAGATACACTTATTACTGATATCTCTTAAATTCTATAGCTTTTTGTATCATTACCTTTGAATTTCATACTCAAAGATTAATTACATGGGGTGTAGATCAAACTGCAGGCAAGAAACTGTTCAGTTATTTTTGTAAGATAGCAAATGTCGTTGTAAAATAGCATTTGTTTCTGAAACGTTCCTATCTGTAACAAGTAGTGTCATAAAGTTTCTTAAAAATATTTTCATGCTGTAAAAGTTAAATAAGGAGGAACCGAGCATGTTAAAATTCCTGGAAGTGAAATATTAGTCACTGTTGCATAATGTCATGAATACCCATTAATTTTACTTTCTAATTGCTTGTACATCATACTATAAGGATAACGTTCTTCTTGCTGCCTGTGCAGAAACACTTAGGCCTTGCTGAAATAGCGTTCATTATTGATTTCTCAAAACTGTATTGTGTGCACATTGGGACCAGGTGTGCTGTCTTTGAGGAGAGCGTACATGCTGTGGACTTCAGTGCAATGTAATTTAAACTACCAATACTGATCTTTTTCACTTACTAAACAGTGTGGTAGAACATTCTGGACCTGCAGTTCACCATCCACTGTTATTTTTTCCAGGAAAATTCTGCAGACATAAAGCAAGCAGCTGTCCTAGACATAATTTGTAAGTAAAAAATGAATAAAAATAACATCTTCATACTTTTTCTGAGTAACTTGATAATGCCCTTAATTATATAGCGATTGCCCTAGTGAGGTATAGATGCATTTGGTGTAAACAGATTACATTTCAGGTGATGAGTCTCATTGGATCTAACATTTTTTTAAAAAAATTTCAAAAGCTGAAAATCAACAAAAGCATGTTTGCTTCTTCTGAGGTCTAAACAGATGTAAACTGTGGTAAGCCACGTCTAGCACACAGTTATAAATAGAGAGAGGTATGTTTGTCTCCAGTATGCACCAAACCCTAAAATCAGTAATATCGTGCTCCAATAGGGAGTGACATGGGCAAAATTATCGGCAAATACTCCAGGTGGAACTCTAACTCCAATATTGATTAATAACTTGATTAAATAATAGTTTAAATCTCAAGGTTTCTTTTAACAGTCTACACATCTTAGTTTGAGTTTAGACAGTTATGGTCATTTTAGGTAAAATCCTTCTTTAAACATTGAACCTCAGATACACCCTTTATTAGTTGCTTAAGTGAATTAAAAAATATCTTCCCATCTCTTTTATTAAAAAACTTATTTTGCTTTTAGGTTTATTATGAGTGGTAGTTTAAGAATGCTGAATAAATTACATTGCGTTATCAGAAGTAATCTTTTTTTTAAATAACCTGGTCGTAAAAGTATTGTAAAAATATTTGTCCCTTTGATTAGAAGAAATGAATTTTCTTTGGCCAGAACACAGCGTCAAATAGCAGTTTGTAGTCTGGAAAATGTAAAGCTGAGCTGGTAATACCATCAATTTTGTCTGATTGATAGGAGTGCAGGATCGACCCTTACTGAGTATGGAAGTACATGTTTTGAGCTCTAAGTTGCACAAGGTAGATAAAAGCTCACTGTGTTAAACCTTTAAGAAATGGGTGTATTTCTAAAGTGTAAAATAAAGGCATTGACTGAGATGTCCACTCATTACATAGTGCTAATTTAAATCTATTTGGTATGAGTAATGATAGCAGTAGTTTATATCTTTTAGACTTTTCAGGTTTTTTAAAAATTTCCTTGGCCAGAACTTCTTCCGTTCTGCGTACTGTAAGCAAAAAAGGTTTTCTGATCTCCTCCTTACGTACTCTGATTTTGGTGTACTAGGAGTCTTTATATATAGTATCATAACCCAGATAGATACACTTATTACTGATATCTCTTAAATTCTATAGCTTTTTGTATCATTACCTTTGAATTTCATACTCAAAGATTAATTACATGGGGTGTAGATCAAACTGCAGGCAAGAAACTGTTCAGTTATTTTTGTAAGATAGCAAATGTCATTGTAAAATAGCATTTGTTTCTGAAACGTTCCTATCTGTAACAAGTAGTGTCATAAAGTTTCTTAAAAATATTTTCATGCTGTAAAAGTTAAATAAGGAGGAACCGAGCATGTTAAAATTCTTGACAGTGAAATATTAGTCACTGTTGCATAATGTCATGAATACCCATTAATTTTACTTTCTAATTGCTTGTACATCATACTATAAGGATAACGTTCTTCTTGCTGCCTGTGCAGAAACACTTAGGCCTTGCTGAAATAGCGTTCATTATTGATTTCTCAAAACTGTATTGTGTGCACATTGGGACCAGGTGTGCTGTCTTTGAGGAGAGCGTACATGCTGTGGACTTCAGTGCAATGTAATTTAAACTACCAATACTGATCTTTTTCACTTACTAAACAGTGTGGTAGAACATTCGGGACCTGCAGTTCACCATCCACTGTTATTTTTTCCAGGAAAATTCTGCAGACATAAAGCAAGCAGCTGTCCTAGACATAATTTGTAAGTAAAAAATGAATAAAAATAACATCTTCATACTTTTTCTGAGTAACTTGATAATGCCCTTAATTATATAGCGATTGCCCTAGTGAGGTATAGATGCATTTGGTGTAAACAGATTACATTTCAGGTGATGAGTCTCATTGGATCTAACATTTTTTTAAAAAAATTTCAAAAGCTGAAAATCAACAAAAGCATGTTTGCTTCTTCTGAGGTCTAAACAGATGTAAACTGTGGTAAGCCACGTCTAGCACACAGTTATAAATAGAGAGAGGTATGTTTGTCTCCAGTATGCACCAAACCCTAAAATCAGTAATATCGTGCTCCAATAGGGAGTGACATGGGCAAAATTATCGGCAAATACTCCAGGTGGAACTCTAACTCCAATATTGATTAATAACTTGATTATATAATAGTTTAAATCTCAAGGTTTCTTTTAACAGTCTACACATCTTAGTTTGAGTTTAGACAGTTTTGGTCATTTTAGGTAAAATCCTTCTTTAAACATTGAACCTCAGATACACCCTTTATTAGTTGCTTAAGTGAATTAAAAAATATCTTCCCATCTCTTTTATTAAAAAACTTATTTTGCTTTTAGGTTTATTATGAGTGGTAGTTTAAGAATGCTGAATAAATTACATTGCGTTATCAGAAGTAATCTTTTTTTTAAATAACCTGGTCGTAAAAGTATTGTAAAAATATTTGTCCCTTTGATTACCGTTTGATAATGCCCTATGTTATTGAGCAATTCCTATGTTTCTTAGATAACCACATCTACCCAAACAAAAGAGTGTGGAGTGTTTACCAGATGAACAAAACAGGTAAAATGCTTTTCCTTGCTGTAATCTCACAGTTCTCAGCAACTTACTGCAGTGCTGCCTCATATCATATATTTTAAACACAAATATAGCCTAGTATGGATTTTTTCAGTAGAGATATCTTTAATGTTTTTAGAATACTTTTAATTATCTTCTCAAGCAATTATTAGAAATTAGTAACTACTAATTAAATATAAACTTTTTCTCTATACAGCAATAATAAGGCTCAAATTTAACATACAGCTTTTCATATAAGGCTATGCAACTTCAGCTTTTTCTGCTTAATTTTTTTTCAGCAAAACTAAAACCATCTCTGAACTAGTTCTTGTAACCCAATTCTAGTTGTTTGTTTTTCTTGTGTAACAGGGGAAGAAACGGAATTTTTTGACTTAACAGATTTCAAAAAAAAATTTAAAAGACGACTTCGGTCAGCCTTGAAAAATGTAAGAATAAATCCATTCTAAATTTATTACACAGCTCTGGTGTCAATAGATTGTTTTCATAACTTTAGCGAGGTATTTTTTTTCTTACAGTCTGCATCAAAAATTAAATGGAATTATTCATTTGGGAATGGTAGGAACTGCATTTGAAACAGCAAAAATGTATTGCCTGTCTGTTCTAGCAACTTTACAATTATGCTGGAGTGAAATAAAATTTAAGTTTGCCTTAAAATATGACAGGCTTCAAGAAAGACAGTATGTTTATGTTTTCTATCAAATCTTTGCCCTATTTGAGTGTACATGTTGTCTAGGTAAGTTGATACTGCTTTGTCCTGTTACCCAGTAACAATACACAAACAACAAAAATCAGATCAAGCAGAGTATAGAGGGAATTTGAAGTAGCCAGTAAGTAGGACAAGGAAGTTCAGTTCTTATGACTTAGGTTAGTAGCAAAATTGTATCCATTTCCTTTTAGTTCTGGTTTGAAATGGTATTTTGTGGTGGCTGTGAGAACTTGGCCCTGGTATTTCATTACATTATAATGACTGAAAGACCACTGTTGATAGCAAGAAGCAGTTTCTGGACTACAGAAATGAGCATGGTAAGAAAAAAATGGAAAGGAGGTACTACCATCTCACTCTTTTTACTAAGCATTTTGCAGAAGCCTTTTCTTGCTTAGCTCACCAGCTTCATTTAAGCAAGGTAATAGAAAATGCCTCTGTCTAGTTAGCTGTGTCACTTCTTGATGCACAAAGGATTCCCAGTGACAACTATAGAGGGCAACAAATACAAATCAGACTAACAGATAATCAGCTGCAGTTCATATAACTGTATTACAATAAAGTTTTGCGATATTTTCATTTAAAAAAAAAAAAAATCCACAAAAACTTTGAGGAGTGATGTTGGTCCAGCAATTTAAACAGTTTATGGCCTAGTTGGACTAAAAGTTTGACAACATGTGCCTCAGTCAAAGGGAGGGTTGGTTTTTTTAAAGGATGTTTTCCCACTCTTAAGTCACCCAGATTGAGTCAAGGTAAAAAGAAGTAACCGAGGAGGAAAGGTAATCTTCTTCAAATTTCTGATTGTGTATTCTTGAGCAGTGATAAATACTATATTCAGGTCTAAAATCACAAGTTGATCAAAAGTTTAGTCTCTTAAAAATTGGACATATTTGAAATATTGCCTCTAGCCCTCCATCTAAATTGACACCTTTTTGTTGTGTTGTTATTTTCCCAAAAGAGAGAATCAAGGCTTTTGTAATAAGCTATTTTTATTTTCACCCTTTAGAAGAAAATGTACATCAACAGGAACAAAAGTTGTATTACAGTTTGAAAGGCAATTCTTCCCCCCCCCCCCTTTGGAAGGTTATTGTTTTTCTGTGGAAATTCAATTTAAATACAATTCTGACCACACTAGTGGGATTTGTTTCTTATTCAAGCAGTGGTGTACTAAATTATGTTTGGGTCTTGTGAACACAGGGTTAAGAGATAACAAAGTCTTTCTGGACACCTGAATGTGCTGGTAAACCAAAGCTTTTCTTTTTCTATTAGGTCACCATCAACTTTAGAGAATATGAGGATAATGCAGTCTGGATTAGAATTGCCTGGGGAACACCATATACAAAACCAAACCAGTACAAAACCAGCTATGTTGTATACCATTCACAGACTCCCTATGTCTTCATTTCTGTCTCAGTGCTTAAGAGCAACTTGCCTCTGCTATGTCAGGTACAGAATAAAATGTGTAGACCCTGACTTCACCGCAGTCACATAGAGCTATAATTTTGTTAGCTTTTAAGAGGATGGGTAAAGATTTGTTACTTAATGTAATTTACTAATTTACGTAGTCTTTTTTTCCCTTAGCTCGTGATAAAAATGGGGCAAAAAACAATCTTTGTGACCTTTGGAATGGTGCATTGTGAATAAATTCAGTTTATTGGGATTTTTGCTGACCTTGAATTGTTCTAATTTCTTAACCAAGTGTTAGGCAGTATTCAGTTGAATTATCTCATAGAAATTGAAGAATATTACATCAGCACAGTTAACTTCAAGAGCTAAATGTATGAGCTCATCAGGGAATGCTATTAATTAGTTTTAAAAGACATTTTCTGTCAACTCGTGATCAGCATTGGTAATCCTTCATTTTTTTCTCTATTTAGCAGACTTCTGTACTAGTAATTTAATTATTTTATTAATCTGTTTATTTATTAATTTTTCAGCTGATAATGCTGTAGAGCTTATCTGGTTAATCCTGTGAATGCTTTTAAATATTAACCTAAGCTTAGTAACAGTCTATTCAACATTTTTTCAGACGTGAGAATCCTGCTAGTTAAAGGGCAGTTGCTTACCTTGAAACAAAACCATCGCAATGTCTAGAAATACTATATTTTTTTCCATATTACAAACACAGTGATGATTAAGACTGATGTTAAAACAATTTCGATTTTTATTTAAAGGCCCTGGTTGTTGCTTCCAATTACCACGACATCCATGAAATGGAGCTTCGAAGTCATTCTTTAAACTCCCTTAAAGATATTGTGTTTAAGAGATATAGCCAGGTGAGCCACTTCACAAGTACATCCTAAGATAAGTCTTGCTTTTTGTTTCAGGCCTAGTTCTCACCCCCTAGCAGGGGGGAAAATTCACCTCTTCCAAGAGACCATCAAGTTAAAATAATATTGAGCTACTGAGGTGGACAGCCTTTCATTAAGGTAACATTACAATGGGGATGTAATTACTTGGTATCCCACCTACTCTTTAGTATTGTTATTCCTGATGGTTAAACTCAGTCTAAAAATTGTATGAACAATTCAGTCCTAGGATTTTTTAAGCATCATTTCACTAGGCTTCCTAGAGCAATGACTTGAAGACTATTAGAATGGGCATTTACTCTGCTCGTCCACATAAAACTTGTAAACAGGGCAATGTTCACAAATATCATAGGACGGGCATTCTTTTCTCAAAATAAAGCTGGGCTTTCTGACTTCCAGTAACTGTCAAAAATTGCAATACTTACTTTCAGAATGAGAAGTAAAAAGACTTACTTTCAGAATGAGAATTAAAAAGAAATCTGGAAGGTTCTTTTCAGCTACAGCGTCTAAAAGTGGAAGTGAACTAAAATCTTTTTTTTTTTCTCTCTCTCCTTTTAGAACTTCCAAACTTACTATCCGAGACCTCTACAAGAAAGGAACGTGGCACCAGAAAATGGTATGTATATTTTAAATTAAACGGCAGTTTGAATGGTGTTACTGCTGGCTTCTGAAATGAGATTTGTAATAGGAAATGTACATATGTTACATTCACATTATATTATCCATCCCTGGTGGGGTGCCATAATACTGGCTATCACTAGGAGAGGTAAATATTTCCTCATGACTGTCACTGGACACAGTTACGAAACCAAAAATACCCAATGCCCAGTATCTCCTTTCATATTAACTTGGGCTTTTCTCCTGGTAAGAACTGAAAATAGAAATGATGGAGACAACTAGCTTATGGAAAAAAAGATCGTGATGAATTCTTTAAAATTGTTATTTTCAGATTTTCACTGGAGTAATCACCTGATGAGAAAAACAGCATTGTATCAGCTGACAAAGTTGTCTTTGTTTTTTCTCATCTCTTCCCTACTCTTTTCCCCTGCAGGGGATTTAAGGATAATTCAAGAAAACAGAAATGAGAAAGAAAGAATACAGAGAGTGAATCAGGAAGTTTTTGGTGATGGTCCCCAACCAAAACTCGAATTTGCACAATACAAGGTAGTAAAAGCAACAAACTTTTTTGTTTTGTTTTGGGTTTTTTGGTAATTTTAAAGTAGTGGTAGCTACATGAAATTGCAAATTGAAGAAATATTAGATTTTTTTTAAAACTTTAGGGAGGACATTTTAAAATAAATAGTTTAAAGTATCTTTAAGAAACAGATCTGCATTGAGATTTGGTCAGACTACTAGATCATGTTTCAGTCTTTCAGCCTTGTGAACTAAGCATTTTGACTTGTTTTTGTAATAAAGGTAGACTTAGACCAGCAGTGTGTTGAAGCATGAGCAATTAGGGTTATTTGAAGTACATACAAAGCTCACGCTACGTATAACACCATAATTTAACTTCTTGGATGCTGCACGGATTTTATCTGATGAACAGATATATTGGAAATTCTAAGAGATACTTAATGTTTTACAATATTACTGAACAAGTTGCCTGTTTCAGCAGAAAACTGTTTACCACATGGTGGCACCCTCTGATTTTATTAAAATATTCCTCCAGCTGGAATCATGTTAATGTTACAAATAATAGACGAATAAGATACAGTCTTATTACATATTACATTTTTAATGTAATGTTTAAATAATAACCTATAAATAAAATATATTCATTGCTTATACTCCCTGGTTAAATTTTGTGTTAACAGCTTGAGACAATGTTTAAAAGTGATCCTAAAATGGATGTTTTGGATGAAAAAGAACCATTCAGATGTCTGGTCAAGTTTTCTAGTCCACATCTTTTAGAATCGCTGAAATCCTTGGCACCAGCAGGTATTTGTTCCAACTCCATACAAGGGAGGAAAAATCCGCAGTTAAGTTTGTCATCTTACATTCTGCTTGTATCTTGCGCAAGGGAGAACCTTCATAGTTTGTTTAGAAATACGTAGAAATTCAATAGAATAAAAATGTTACCACTATAAAATCTTATGCCTAAATACATACCAGTTTATTCTTAGAATTACTAGTTTGTACATAGATACTCAAGTTGTGTTTTTAGTTTTATAACAGTTATGAAAGGTAACTATTGGTTGAGTTAAGCTATAATTATCTGTCTCTCTCTCTCCAGGTATGGCCGATGCACCACTTTCACCACTACTTACATGTATACCACAAAAAGCTAGGAATTATTTTAAAATTAGAGAGAAAAAAGGTTTCTTTCCTGAAAGATTTGTAAGCCCTTAATTTAAAACTGATTCATGGAGAAATATACAATTCATTTATTACTGGTATTAATCTAAATCTTCATAAACTTTTAAAACAAATTTTTAAAAATTAACTTGTTCTTTGATAATACCTTAAAGTTTTTTCTGAATTATGGCTTCTTTGAATTATTTTTCCACATTTGTCTTTAACAGAAGAGTTAGCCCTTTCCTTAAATAATAAAAAACCACTAGTTGCAAAGTTTAAACAGAGATCATGGTTATTTTACATGTAAATGTGATGACTGCTCCTAACTGTATTTTTAACAGTATTTGTGAAATTAAAGCTAGCTAAAGCTTAATAAAGATACAATAAGACAGCTGTAGCTATTCAGTTTACTGTCATACCTGTAGATGGCTAAGATGTTCTAGGTGGCCGCCTTATTTTGGCTCCAGTTCAGCAGTGTAACCGAATACGTGCCCCATTTTGAACATGTGAATAGTCCCATTTAAATAAGTGGGGCTACCCGTCTGCAGGTCAGGCGTGTTTTTGTCTTAGTAGATTAAGATTATATTCGAAGACCATTACAGGGCATGGGGAAGAAGGGACTCTCGGAATAGAGATGTCAGTAAGAAGTTTCCATCCAGCTTTAATGGATATTAATTCAGATCCAGTGTTTTTACTCACCAAGGGCAACAGCCAATAACAAATACTTAAATAAAAAAATCCTCTGTCCATTGGCATTAATGTCTTATGAAGTTTTATCTTAGAGGAATACAATGAAACAGGCAATAATTTTCTTTTGAGGAAGTCCATGTTTTAGAATATTTCAGTTAAGATTTGATCCTTCTGCAATCCTTGCACACTACCACTTTTTTGTGCTTGGGGACATAACGATTGCAGAATCAAGATGGCAGCATTCACTAATGCAAAACAACAGCTTTGCACTGGGGTTCTTTAGAGTTGGTAAATTGTAATTGGTAATTATATAGATATCTTTATGTAACTTGTTGTATCTTTTTAATTTGAGATGGATTTCATCTGAAGATTCAGTTACAGTGTACACGTGTTTCCTTTTTAATCCTGTTACCTGGAAACTTTGTGCATGTAACTTGTATATATGGAATTCCCGATTCACTTTCAGTATGTCAGTGTGCAGAGACAGTCTTCATAACTTCATGGCATGGTGTAAATATTTCGAGAGGTTGTATGGGAATGTTTTTGTTTTTCAAACTGTAAATAAATGTGTAAATTAAGTCTTATAGAAGTTTGTTTGCCCTGACTTAGAAACATGACTTAACATCTACTGATTTTTGGTTTGTTCTGTTTTTCGGCATCACTGTACAACGCACACATAAAAAGAAATTAGCTTAGGACTATCTGCTAGTGATACATTTTTAGGAATTCCACCTGTGTGCTTTAAATGTTAGTTTGACAAAATACTAATGTCAGGATTCTGAAACAATTCTAGCTTTTGTGTGATACACAAGGTGTCTGATAGACATTAAGTGTTGGCGCTCTCATTCCTGCCCTCATAGAGCCTTCCAGGAGTCAGACCCGTTAAGATTCCAGTACGCATTTCACTCTGTGCAACTTCTTCTTCCTAATGCTCTCTCCCAAATAACTTAAATGCCTGAGACGATAATGATTTACCATAAAGGTGAAGTTTCAAAACACTCTAAAACATTGTGAGTACCTGGCCTTCTGCCTGTCTCTGCCTCTTGTTTCCGGGAAAGGCAGTCTCCATTCATCTTTTAACAACCGAAAAGTTGGTGTCTGATTTTTCAGATATACATTTAATCTCCAACTTCCTGTAACCAAGGCTATTCTAGGAACTACACAGCAGTTCCAGGCAAGCAGGCATGTATTTATTAATCACAGCAGAATGCGTGGAGGTGAGAGGACAGGGGCTGTCCAGTGAACACAAGGTCTTGACACGTCCTGGGAGCTGCGCCCATCACCTAACTCTTCCCCAGTTAAGGGTGGGCTCCGCATTGGTGATGTATGTTTTTTCCTTTAGCTGGCCAAGCGTTAGGGGAAAAACTCCTGTGTATTATCATTGCTTCTTTAAAATGCAGGCCTACATCAGTAAATAAATGCAAAATACCCGGTCGGTGGAGGAGATGCCCCATCTACCCGTGGGAGGGCAACGGGGCGAAGGCTGGCACGGGCGCTTTTTCACACGCTCTGGCTCCATGTACTCCGGTATCGGTTACACCATCTTTCTCTTTTTTTTTTTTTTTTTTTTTTTGCCGAAGAACGGCT
>NW_008795126.1:3931270-3951917 GCF_000699145.1 Aptenodytes forsteri | reverse complement strand
GGAGGCGACTGCAGTGTTTGGCTTTGCTGGGGTTTACTCTGTGGAGTGTAGTAAGACGGGGGGTGGGTGGAGGGGGCGCGGTATTCCAAATGGGAATAACGAAGCGTTCTTCGTTGTCTCTTGTCTAAATCTCCCCCACGTGAAAAACGTGTGCAGGTATATGTGTAAATACACGCGTGTGTGCGTGTGCACAATCTGACCAGTTGTATTGAGAATGCCACTAAAATTGCTTACAGAAAACAACCAATTTTGTACTAGTGTTAAACATAACTAAGTCAGTTAAACGTTCTTCGGGACTCAGTTTCTGTTATTTCGTTTGCTTATTGCTTATCTTCCTGCAGTAAGACATTATAGCCCTGCTTGTGAGGTGCTATGCAAACATACTGCGTTTCCTACCCTTAGCAGTTGGCAAGCGATCATAATCCAAACTCTGAGTGCTGTCATGCTGGGGTTTTTGTTTGTTTTTTAAAAATGTCTGTGAGCCAAAAAAAACCTAGATGGATGCCATTTTGGAAACAAGCCCTCATTACCATAGTACTCCTGAGAAAACGCAGCATGTACTGGGGGGGAGGAGAGCCACAGTTCAGCAAGCATATACTTGAGTGTGGGCATTTCAGAAAGATACCCTTACTTTTCTTAAAATCGTAGTGCCAAGCATGTGAGGACAAATCCTACTCTGGGAAAACTTCAAGTGCAGCATTCATAGCTGCATGCTGAAAATGCATGTGGGCAAACAATAAACATACTTGTTTTGTGAAATGGCTGATTACAGAATCAGGCATGTGTTATAGATGATCATTTGCGATGAATAAAAGGAAATAGTCTTAAGCACACTTGCAATCTCCTAACTCTGTTTTATTTCATTTCCCAATAAGCGCTAGCAACTTTTGTGTGTGTTATGTATTATATCTTGTGTGTACGTATGAGTGGAGGTACAACAGAAGTTGAAAACGTTCATTCAGGTTCAGCAGACAGTCGTTTCGGTTGTGAGCTTCTACTCTGAGCATATGCAGCAGCCAGCGAGGACTGCAGCTAGTGGGCTATATAGCTCGTGTTCGGGATACGATGGGTGAGGAAATGCTGCTTTCTCACCAGTTGCCTAGATAGCTGTTAACTATTGGTGCCTTGTAGAATTATAACATCTTTCATTCACAAGATTTAGTAATTAGGTGTTAGTTTAGATAAATACTGAAATATGGATGGATGCAGATTTTCAGGAACATCTGACTTACTCCAAGGGCATTGTAATTGAGAGTAAAATGTTGTTGAGATTTAAGGGAGGCTAATTTTTCTATACTATGTCTCAGATAAAATATCTTCAGTATTATGCATAGCTTGAGAATGCATCTTGAATGAAAGGATAACGATATGAAGGTAAAAAGATATAAATCTAGGTGTGTGTTACTCTCTTTCTCCAGAAAGAGATGGACTTGGACTAATATTTTAGTATTAGTATTTCCTTTTAAGAGAGGACTCATTCCCCAGACAAAAAGAATTTAGTAGATTGCGTTTGTTAGTGAAACATGAGAAATTAGTGAAGAGGCAACTTTGCAAATGAGATGGCAAGAAGCTATTGGGGAGGGAGAGAACATAGTAGTGCTGAACAGAAGGGAGGTTGTCTTGGTTAATTTTCATTAATAAAAGTAGCACCAGTAGGATCTTTTGACCAAAACCTATGAGATATTGTCACTGCAGAGGAAGGATATTTACATAGGAAAGCAAGATTACCCTGTAAAAACAGTCAAGTGCAGTAGAACAAGGTTATAGTCTTGTGAAGTGATAACAAAAAATATGATCGGTCCTGGTTTGTAACAGAAATAACTGAGATGGGAAACACTTGCAAAAGCTATTTGGTCATACACGTGTGAGCATCTAGGGTAATGCTGCTGTGGGAAGGGCACTCCTAAAATAAGTCAGAAGGATATTCTCTGTCATTGCTGTAGGGCAGGATTCAAGATTCAAATAAGCTAAAATGAACCCAGAAGAGGTGTAGAAAAGGGCTACTAAGGGTGATGAATGGCAGGGGTGTCTGACAAAGGGAAATTAGAAGAATTTGGCTTGTTTGGCCTAACAAAAGAACAGTGGGTATAAACTGGCACTTTGTATATTAGGCTTTAAATTTTTTTTAATTCTTTGGTCTTTTGTCTGTGTTATTTTATGGGGAGAAGGGGAGGACTTCTGTGTAGTTTAGAAATGTAGCTAGAGGAGTTAATGTAAAGGAGAGGATTCTGTGGATTCCTATGATAGCCGGGAGGCTGTAGTCAGTGGTGGGCTGGAAAGGATAGCTTACCCTTGGAGTAGGTTACCCAAATGCAAATATTACACTACCACAATAGTTTTTATAATAAGAATAAATGCACTTTTCTCTGTGCTATTTAGAAAAGAAATGCATGATCTTCTGCTTAAAAAAAAATATGTTTTAAACAGTTGGCTACAGTCTACTGTAACTTATTGTTTTAAATTAATCCTTTGGAGTAAGCCTTTCTGTTGCAGGAAAGCAAGACGTCACTAAGTTCACCTTGACTAAATCAGTAGCAAGGATTGTTACTTCCCGTTTTCCGTGTTGTTGCCACAAGCCCTGTCTGAATGTCAGTATTCCTTACAAGTGTCTGCATTGTGAGAAGTTAATTGAACAAATACCTACCAATAATTGTAGTGGGTGGCTATTGTAGAAACATGGGAAGTAAAATCAGACATACAAGGAAAGGAAAGGACTTGTGAGAATGTCTGAAATGTGACTGGCCAGATGGGTTTTTGAGAAGATGTAAGATTAACCATATAGAGCCAGGAGGACTTTGAAGACGGTCAAAACAAGATTACTGTCTGGGTAGGGTTACTTATATGTGTAGAGTATCTCTCAACTTGTCACAACAAATTTGTTGTGATCTGTGCCTCAAAAGTCGTATGTTCCAGCCGTTAAAAAAGCGTCTTACTCATGTTTATATAGCTTTTAAACACTTCGTGTTATCCTATACCTTAGTACTTAAGTAGTTTTAAATAACCTGACTGTGGTTTACCTGTTAAGTGCCTGAACGTATTTCTCATATTGCCCTGTCATTTGTTGTGTTGTGACATTAAATATAATGCACTTCAAATAACTTCTTACTTAGGAATAAGTAACTCCAACTGCCACTTACTAAGCATATTGATTTCATCTGCAGTGGGAGAGACCAAACATAGTTTTGACTTCAAGGCAAATCTTTTTTTCTCCTGAAGACTTTGAGACCGGTCAAAGTGTTTCTGGGTAAACTCGGGGTTAAAGAGTGTCATTGGGGGTAGTGGGGCTGGAACAACTAGATTTCTTTGAGTCATGTTCCTGTTTTGGGCAGTGGTTCTAGGAGGTGCAAAAATAATCACAGTAATTACTCAGCAGAGATAAAACAGGCCTGTTTATGAATGGTTTGTCCACGGGGAAAACTGCTGTACATAAAGACGCTTAGAAGGTCAAAACATTACATAAAAACTCCCTTTTTAGTGAATTATTTCAGGTTTCCTTGAAGAAATGGCAGCCGATCATTCTGGTCAAGAGGCTCTAAACTTTGCTTTTTTAAGTATGGTATGTCATTAAAAAAAATGAACTTGTGGCCATGTCAGCAAGTAGCAGTGTTGAGTGTGTGGAAATGTAACTGAAATATTGCTTGAAGGGATTACATTTTACATAAAGTATCTTAGATTGAGAGATGATTTGAGGAAAAACAAAGTCATTGGAGTGTCCCACTCACCTGCTTCATGGTACTCCTGAAGTGCAAATGAAATGAATACTTCAAAAGCAAGGCACGAGTAGCTCAGAACACAGAGTTGTTGGGTTGTGACTAACTGTAGCTAGATAAGAAGCAGGGGTGTGAGCAGTGAACCCCTTTGTTCTGGCAGCTGTGGTACGTACTTTCTGTTTGCTTCATATGGGACCACTATTGCACTTTGTGAATTCTTTGGTCTAACCTGTGCAAACACGAAGCAGCTGGAGATCTGCCCGAAGAAGGTAGTTAGGGAGTGGCTGGTGTAAAATCAACATTCCACCACTTTATGTGCTTACTGTCACTGTCATCGTGCCAAGGAAAATCAGGTGCAGAGCTCAAGCAGGGCATGCTCCAGTAATTCTTCCCTGTATAATCATCTTGGGGATGCCATCGTGGACTATTGTAACTGGCTCTGGAGACTTGGTTGGCTCCTACTTAGTCTCAGGATGTAAGCAGACTCACAGCTACTCTGAGCATCAGATTTTTAATAGTTCACTTTTAATTTTTTTGCTTAGACACAGACGCCTGACGTTTCCACTGAGACTTGCAGATAGGATATGTCTAGAGGGATATGTCTTGTCTGGTTTCCATGGCTGTGTCCTCAATAGGAGTAGGTTCTATGTGGTTGAACAATCCCCCTAGTGGGTCGTCTTTACGTGTATTTTTGAGGTCCTCTTTGAGCAAGTCATGTTGCTTTCTTCTATAGTGCACATGTGATGGTCACTGAGGCAGATTGCATGGAAAGCGCAGGTATACCAGTCACTTAATGTTTGGAGGTTCAGAATTAGCATACCAGTTGTTAGTTTCATAGACTTAAGTGAGATTTGGTTTGTGATCTGAATTAAGTGGCAGAGTGTACTTGGCATTTTTCATTTTATTACAAGTAAACTCTAAATAATGCCAACAGAATTCCAACATCAGGGAAGTGTTGTGTTACACAGTGTGTGACTAGTTTTAATGGAGCTTCAAGTAGTCTGTGCTACTAGCAAGTAAAACATTGAATTGGCAGCGTAGTGTAGTATCTGTAGGGAGAGCTTTTTGGCTCAAATAACACAAAAGGCGGTTACAATTGGCTTGGGGCAGCAAGTATCTTGGTAAAAGTAAATAGTACAGTACCACTACTCTGTAGAGCTTGTTGTAATTTCACTTGGTAATTTTGATGGTATATTTGCAAAGTAGCATCCACATAGGTCAAAAACTCCATTTGAACTTTCAAATCACTTGGGAAAGTGCCTTCAATTCATTGAGGTGTGTAAACTCAGTGAGCCAAAGTTGATGTGTATTCTGAATGTTGTCTTTAATATGCAAACCTGTAGAATCGTCAACTTCTCAACTGATTCTTTTTCAGGATGGAAAACTTAATGCACCAATAAGGAAGGGTTTGAAAACTTCACAGAAATTCTACTGCTGTCCTATTGAAGGCTGCCCTAGAGGACCAAACAGACCATTTTCCCAATTTTCTCTTGTAAAACAGGTATTCCTATTTCCTAAAGTATTATTTTCATACTGATTTAGCCCTGACTGTCTCTACTCCAGAGCGCGTACACTTTTGCATTCAGATATGAGCAAAGCCTCTCAACATATATCCAGAAGTTGGAGAATTGTATGCAGAAACAGTATGTTCTGCTAAACTACAAGATAGCCCCTCTCCACAAATTAAAAAGACGGAGAAAGATCAAAGAGGGGAAAAAAAGAATCACAGTAGCAACCAATAAAGGTTTAAAATGTGGCTGATGCTTTTAAACTGCTTTTTCAAGTGGTCAAGAATTAATAGTTTTTCTCTGCTTTAGTATCAAAATGCATTTGTTTACTAGTTACCTGTTTAAGAAAACATGTAAGACTTGTTTCTGCCTGAGTGAGTAAAAAAAGCACTCTTCTGGTGTTGGTTACCTGTGATAAGCTGGGCAGACGATAGGAGATGAGTGGCTAGCGCTTGGTGCCGTAAATGAAAAGGAAAAATTCTGGTGTTTGCTCTGAAGTTGACCTGTTTGACTTGAGACTATTTGTGCAGTTGTAGATCTTCAGGAGTGTGCACACGTTGCAACATACACTTACTACGCTCTTTGGCAAGATTCAGCTATAGATTTATTAACGTCCATGGGAAACCTCCAATAGTATTAGGACACATAGATATTTATCTGTGTTTTAAGATGCACATAGCAGAAGCAGATTTGCAAACTTTAAATTCTTTCTGTTGATTTCTTTAAGCTTGTAACTTATTCCTAATGAGACTTTTAAAAAATTCTTAATTCTACTCTTCAATGCTATTTAACAACTAAAAAAAATGCAAATATTAATGTCTCCCCTAAGCATGATTTTCTTTTTTTTAATCTTACCTGAAGGCTAATGTTTACTTTTCATTGTGTATTCTAGCACTTTATGAAAATGCATGCTGAAAAGAAGCACAAATGTGATAAATGTAGTAATTCCTATGGTACAGAATGGTATTTGAAACGGCATATAGAGGTCTGTGGCAAGACTTTCCAGTGTACTTGTGGGTGCCCTTATGCCAGCAGAACAGCATTACTGTCTCATATTTACAGAACTGGCCACGAAATTCCTGCCGAACACAGGTAAAAGTGAAGCAGTTAAGTAATGATACTTATATTCATCACCAAGTCCTCTATCTCCCATGTACTGGCTTTTTGTCTCCTTTCTGTTGATTAAATTGGAAATAGGCTTGCATTGTTGTAGCTGTAAAGCAGTTTGCAGTTTCTTTGTTCAGTTGCTTTTAGTAGTTTCTGTTTTGTTGAAGGCAATGATTGTCTAATCAATAAGATCAGGTTTCCCCACATATAAAACAAAGAGTACTGATGACACTGCACTGCACGGCATAAATGCCGTGGGTTCTTGTTGCATCTGCTTTTACAGTTCTGTGAGAGTAGAGATGATTTGGAAATGTTTATAGCTGGTATCTTAACAAGTACATATATTTCATAAAGGGTAGTCTGTTTCCTGAGGCCTAGCCTGTCTGTCTTGGAGATTCAACTGCTGCAAAATTAAGTTCTGTGTGAAGGAGCGCTAATCGTATCTTCAGTTTCCATGAGAGACCTTTACCTGTACGCTAGTTTTAAGAGCGCTGTCCCTTCAATGCTCAGTCTGAGCATCAAAGTAACAAATTAAACGTCTTCAAATCGGAGTGCTTAATGTACAAGGGGGAAGAAACCATCTAAACTTCCACCTCCATTTAGAAATAAGTCTCCATAAAAGAGGTAACCATTTTTTCTTTTTTAAATGGGAGAGTGAGGAATGAAATTTTGCAAAACTGAAGTTCATGGAGTCTCTTTATGTTTTAATCAGGATTAGTTGTCTTCTCATATCCAACCTCATCTGTGACTTCAGTTTATATTTTCAATGCAATGACTCAAAAGAATGGAAGGCAGATGTTTTGTGCTTGAAAGGAGTATAAATTATTGATCTCATGTTCACAGGGATCCTCCTAGTAAGAAAAGGAAAATGGAATCCTCCGTACATAATCAGCAGCTGGCAGAGAAAGCAAATGAAGCATTCATCAATACACAGAACAATAATCCTGGCACTCAGGAATTGGAGTCCTCTGAAGTGAAAGTAGTGGCCTCTCTTGAAGGCAGTTCTAACTTCACGAACCAAATGCAGCCAAAATGTACACCGAAGATGCTTCTACCAAAGCCCAAGGTGGCTTTGGTTAAACTTCCAGTGATGCAGCTTGCTCACTTGCCTATATATGTGTCTGCAACAGACTCTTCCGTCAAACCTGCTGTAGTGGCTGTTGATAATCAAGGTTCAGTTGTAAGTACTGTTCATTTATTGCCCCAATCTATAGGAATTCTGATTCCAGCACTGGAGGCAGAAACACTTGTATTTAAAGATAGTATACCTGTTTCAAAAGTGACAAATTCTGGTGATCATGAACCAGTAAGTACTGGTGTACAAGTTGAGTGGGATAAGGTTACGTCGAATAACACAGGGCAAGAGCTGGGGAATGTTTGTCACAAGAATAAAATTTCTTCAATAAATATACAGACTGATTTATCTTACATTTCACAGAACTTTGTACCTGCTGCAGCCTGGACTCCCAATTCTTCTGTATCCTCTTGCTCTCAGACAGATCTGTCATTCAGTTCACAGGTTTCGTTACCCATCAGTGTACAAACACAGACGCTGCTGCCTGCTTCCAAACTGACTTCATCCATAGCTGCTCAGACTGATGCTTTTAGTCAGGTTTGTTTTCCAACGTGTGGCGTTTCTAGGGAGACTCAAACTAGTAGGACACAGGACTCTATTGATGGAAGAGTGCAAATGGACCAGGCTGTAATGTGCAGTGACATCTTTGACAACGTTCATTCATCATACAATGTTTCTACTCACATTGAACTTCCAGAAAACAATTTAATGCCTGCAAATATAGATCAAACCTTGCTGCAAAGGAGTAATTGTAAGAGCCTGAATCAAGATACGGTGAAGTCTGAATCCCTTATCGGCTTCAATACACAGACTAATATACTTCCACCTCAAAATACGATGGATAATCAAACGCAGACAATGGACCTACTAAGTGATCTGGAGAACATCTTTTCAGGAAACATGTCTGGCCAGACACTGGATAATCGTGGCCTTTTGTCTGAGACAAGTTCTAATGCTGACACACACCTGCCATCTGGTCCATCACAGAGCACAGGAATAGACTTTGACATTGAAGAGTTCTTTTCAGCATCCAATATCCAAACTCAGACTGAAGAGAGTGAGCTCGGTACCCTAAACTCTGAGCCAGTTTTGGAGTCACTGGACATTGAAACTCAGACTGATTTCTTATTTTCAGATAGTGCCACTCAATCATATAGCTGCCGAGGAAATTCTAACTTCTTAGGTTTGGAGATGTTTGATACACAGACACAGACAGACTTGAATTTCTTTTTGGACAGTAATACCCATTTGCCTTTAGGAAATATTCTGAAGCAGTCTAGTTTCTCCATGAGTACTGACTCATCTGATACAGAAACCCAGACAGAAGTATATCCAGCTACTAAAAACATACCAACTCAGAATATTGAAAGCAAAGTCCAGCTCAGTAGCGCTGAAACACAGACTATGGATAGCTGCTTTGAGAATCTAGGGAGTTTATTCCTTACCAGCAATGAGACACAGACAGCAATGGATGACTTTCTTCTGGCTGACTTAGCCTGGAATACAATGGAGTCCCAGTTCAGTTCAGTAGAAACACAGACCTGTGAAGAGCTGTGCTCCTTGTTTCAGAGCTCTGACAAGCCCAGCCATTGAGTACTACGTAATATAACTGTTTCCTGTGGTTTGAAATTAAGTTATTGGGGTGGGAGAGATGGCTTGACCAAGTTATCTACTTTGCATTATTGAATGTAGTTTATCGTGAGCAGTTGGCCTAAGAGACTTTTCATGCTGAAGGTACTCTATTGAATATGTAACTTTACATAAGCTATGTGTGTATAAATGGGGGGAAGGGGGGGCTGAAACATGTTAATGTACATTTGAACCTTAAAAAAAAAAAAAAAAGAATTATGTGGTGCCTATGTTCAAACTTCTTTGCAAAGCTGATACTGCTTTAATTTAAACAGAAGAACTTTTAAAGTTGTTCTATATATCTGTCTCTACCTATTCCTGGCTTACATATAGGGTTCCAATGTGCTGGACCAAAACCCTGACCTGTCCAATTCAGATGTTTCCCTGAACTTACGGGGGAGGATTCTGTTAGTGTAAGCTACTTCTGTTTACTTTTTTTAGTAGCTTGTATTTTAAATCCGGCATGAACATAAGCTGTATTGTCTTCTTTTACTTTATGCTTTCACAGCTCTTTCTCCTGCATAAGTTGGTATTTTCCAACTACCTGTCCAACACATTAGAGACATATAGACTCTTGAATTGTTGAATATATTTATTATTAAACACACATAGAAAGCAGTACTTTTAAAATTTTTTTCCCTGAGTGGCACTGATGACCTTTGAAGGGTAGGAAAAGAACTTGGAATACATATTATAGGAAAAATTAGTATGTCGTCCTTTTAGCTAGTGTAATAAATGGGACTAACATTTTTAGAGTCTTCAGGAGGGATTTGCTTAAATTATTTATGTCTGTAAGATGCAAATGTTACAATGTGTGTGCCTCAAAGACTGGAATAATTTGTTTTCACTGAAATTCTCCTAGCTTTATGAAGATATAAGTGGAGAAATGTTACAGTGGTTTATACCTCTATTACCTTAACAGAAGTCTTTAGAAATGGGAAATTAAATTCTCTAAAATACTCACCTAAACTCCTGGTTTTGGACTTCCTGCTTCCAAAAACAATTGGAATCCGTACAACAGAGCTGGGAGATCAGCTCACAGAAGCCCTTTCAGAAGAGGTGTATCTTGCTTTTGCACGTTGATCTGCAGCCCTCAGTTCCTGCAGCTTTCAGGGAGTTTTTCTGAGTATAGTCAAATTCAAACAAACTGATTTTTCAGAGAAGAAACATGTGACCTTGGAATTTTTTTGAATGTTCATCTTGCCCCTCAGTACTGCATTGTTTGCAGTATTTTTCATTTGCATGACAAAAATTAAGCCAGTTGTGAATGTATGTTGGAATTTGACCTTAACTAATTTTTCTCTCTTACTATAATACCTGCAAAATGTAGGCCTCTGGTTTTGTCCTGGACAGGGTTTAGTTTCTGTTACCTTAAATGAAAAGAGAAACCACTTCGTGTCAAGTTCCTGGGCCTGTAACAGACTTTACTCCTCCACTGTGCGAGGAGAGGTATTGGCTGCATATTTACTAGGCAGCACATCAGTAAATGTATGTCCAAGCCTTAGTTTTTGAAGACTCGCTGTGCTTTGTGCTTCATATCCTCAACTCAAGGATGTGGGAGTTAAGTTACTCATCCACTGCAGCTAGCTTGTTTTGTTGAAAATGAGCAATACCTTTTTTTTTTTTTGTCTCTTCCTACCACTCTTTAAATTGCCATAGTTAACACGCTAATATGGTAAGCATCTCTACTTTTACTGGAAATAATCTCTTTAGATTAACCCTGAAGCTCATATTTTCCTCCTGAAAAACTCCTGAAACCACAGCTATGTTGCCTGTTTAATTTTTCAACATTTCTAGGTGTGAGTTCAGACACTTCCAGTCTTTGGCTGAAGAAACTGCAGAAAGGAATCTTGCAGTTCCCCCAGGAGTACAGTAATTCTGCTCTGGGGAAAGTCCCCCCAGGTTTCATAATGCCTGGAGTTCTGATCTTAAAGGTGGGATATATTAAAAAAAGGAAGACATCGCTTGTAATTCTGTTTCTTCTGAAGATGTGGCTCATTCATATTTACCTACCTACTTTGAAACTGGGCAATAAGACAAATGACAAAATTAGGTTAATTTATTCTATTGCAGTATTTTTCTAGTAATGTTGCATCTTCAGGTTTTAAATTGTTTTTCCTTCTCCTTTCTTCCCCCTGGCTAGAATACCAGAGAACATTTCTTCATACATAGGCTTCTGTGTTTCCCATGTGCAAGTTGTCTGTAGTGATGCATGAAAGAGAAGCAGTTACTATAAATCTGGTTGGGGAAAACTGCATTTTCCACAGCCGTAGAAGGCAGAAGTGAGAAACTGTTCATTACCTATGAATTCAGAAAGTCTGTCTTTTTTCTGCAAGAGAAGGAATCTTAGGTGATGAGGAGCAGAATTACAGAAGGCTTTGAATTGTAGCCATCTGAAAGACCAGCTAGCATCTAAAGAACTTTGAAACTAATTTACAAATCAAAATGAGAATTGCCATGTTCTTATGGTGTAAGCCAAAGCTCTTAACATCAGTGACTATCGGGAAAAAACCTAAGGTTTGTGTGGACGCAATCTTACAATGTAATTGTTACTCATTTATTGTACTTTGTAATTAAAAGTATTTATGAGCTTTGTGTGTTTTATTGGAACATGCAAATAGCATTTCCTTCCCTCATCCTAGGGGTTTAAAATAGTTTGAACTTTAATTAGGTGAACACAGTACTACAGTATGAAATTATTTATTGAAAGTGCAGTATTAAGAAATTATTAAATATGTCTGCATTGTCTTTGGGAAGTGGCTCATTCTGACCAAAATTAACAACTTCACAAATTTGGTTCGCCATAAATTATTCATAGAATTCAGAAACAGGTTTGGATGCTATGTTGCTGGCATATGTCGCTCAGTTTGGATTTATTAAGTATTTTTGTGAAAATGTGAAGACTGCAACCAGACTTCATAGTTTGCTGAATCCCACAGTAAACCTAATGAAACCTGATCTGAAATACTGTTGCTGAATATTATGAATTCTTCAAATTTGAACAAGTTCTTTAAAATGGCTAGTTTTCTATTTTGGCTGCTGTTTTAAAAATAAACTTCAGTCAGAACTATTTCTTGATAGTACTAAAATGATACTTATCTCCCTTTTTCTGCAGTATGTCTCTGATTTGATTTTCAAGGCACTGTCTCTGTTGTAAGTATTGGTCAGCAGTGGCTTACTACTTTGCTTATTCTCTTTTGTATCCTCTACTGCTATTTGAACTGCTATACAAAAAGTAACATCAGATTCTCCATAGCCTCTTAGCACAGTTTTTTCTCTGGAAGTGATACTAATGTTACTTGTACTTACTCTTTGCATTTCCTGCTTAATTCTGTTATGCTGTAATTGCTGGATCTTGATCTGGCTGCCTGTGTAATGCTACTCTAAAATTGAATTAGTAGTTTTGTAGTTTCACTTGAGCTTTTCTTTAGTATATAAAAAAAATCAAACAAATGAAACAGCGAATTGGGGACACGCGTTCTATGAGAACGTAAGCACAAAACAGCTGAAAAATGAGAGGTCTGTCTTGTTGCCTTCCATGTTTGTTTGTCACAATGCTAGAAGTTTGTATGACATAGATGTATGTTTCTTCTACTTTTGGCTTTATTTGCATCTATTTCCGCTAATACACTTGTAAATGCTTCTTTCTGCTTTGGGTAGGGAGGGAATCCTCCCCCAACTCTTCGTGTCAGCCTAGAGAAATTGGTAATGTCAGAGTTTACTAACACTAGGTATTCTTAGCTATGCAAAGTTGCTTGTGTCTAGAAAATTTTCACTTCCGAAGGATATGAAATCTTAAAAAAATATATACATATATACTTGCAGCTGTAAATTAAACAGCTGTAAAACAAGCCTTGTGAGACCTTGTCTAGTTTTGAACAATTCAATCAGTGTCTGTAACTTAATGTATGTAACTAGCACTCCTAACAAATTTTTATTCCAAGGTGCACACGCAGTCATTTTTTCTGTTGAAAACAAAAGGCTGAATTTCCCTGTTAGTCATATGTACCTTGATTGTGTAGAGGCAACAGAATAAAGGAAGATGACCGCCTTCCACTGTTTTAAATCCTTGACCTGCCAACACATGCTCACGTGCTTAGTCAGATCTGAATTGATTTTTTTTTTGTGAGGCTGGGTAGAGATGTGTTGGCAGGATTGGGATCTTAGGATGTTAGGGTTTTTTTAATAGCCTTTCAAATACCGGGTAAGTCAATAGGACTAATACATACTGAATCAACATAGGGTGCTCAACTTGCAAAAGAATATGTTGCTGAAATGACAACTCGGAGGTGAACCAAATGTACTTGCCTTTATCATTAAGGTTGTACGGTTTCCTTTGCTTTAATCTATTTCTGACGTGTTGTTTTTTTAAACATGATCTTAATGTACAGTTTACTGTTCCAAATACATTCACACCAAAATGTTAACATTCTGGGCCTTGCAAGCTTTTTCATTCATATTTGGTTTAAGGTGCTGCTATGCTTGTGTTCCCAGTAGAATAGGCCTACTGTAAACAGACTTCTATTAATAACTGTATGTGAACACTGTGAGGATAGGGTTGTTTAATGGTAGCAAGCTTCAATGCATGGTGCAAACATGCATCTTCTGTTTCTTTTGTTGTTTTTTAACAGTTGATGTGAATTTAAATGTGTGCTAGAAGGACTTGCTGCTTAAAGCATGACTGAATTTTCTTGTTTAAAATGCCATTGCTATGCAATGAACAGAATCAAGGAACCACATTGTTCAACTCTGCATTGCCTTGCAGTCGGGTTGAGGGTATGTTTGTATTTGTGTGCGTGACTCTTCCACTTTGCCGAAAATGTAATCGGACATCCTGAAACAGTGGAAACTCCTGAAGGAACTGCTGAGTTAAATAACAGAAGTCCTTTACTTCTGATTCTTTTTCATATACTGGCTTTACAGCAGTATCTTCAACATAACTAGCAATGGAATATAATAGATGACTTGTGATGATGTAAACTGTACATTTCACAACAACTAATGCTTTACATGCATGCTTCAAGCACTTGCATGCAGAGCTAGATTGACAGTACTTCCATCTACAGAGATTTGCAAGTGCATCTATGATAAAGATAGATATGAAGGATAGCCATATTTTTTTCAGCTTATGGAATTCAACACCGGATTATGATCTAATTTAAACTTGTAATTATTTGGAACGGATGAGTAATAAATCTCATGGGTGAGTCTTTCCCAAAGCATGTGTGAGTTAATCTCAGTAAGGCTGAGAAACATCCTTAAAATATTTTTCTTCTCATCACTGGTGGGATTTTGATCTAGTGGACAAATTTAGTTTTCAAAGGATGTCCATGTTTAATTCTTGCTATTTAAGCCAGTAAACTTGCAATGAGCAGACAAAAGCAAGCGTTCATTCCTTAGACCTATTTTACAAGTGACAATCCCAAAGAAGGAATGTTGTCGTAGTAATTGTGAAACTTTTAAGTATATTCATGCATGCAGAGAAAACCTTGTGCCAAAATACTGTTTCCTGTTTCCCTCTGTTGGAAACTGAAGTGTTAGACAAAGCTACTAGTAAGTTATTCACAAGTATTGAAACGTTTTGTTCACAAATGAAGCACTTATTTAGTCCTGTAAATTATACATATTTTGGAATAAAGTTAACTTCAATCAGTTTTTGCCTTCTGTTTTAATGCTTGTGATCTGCCTACAGAGGCATGGGTGGGGTGTTCAGTGCCTATTGGCAAGTAGCACCCATTGCTCCTTAACATCTTACCTTTTTGAAAGCTAGGTGTCTTGAATTGGTAGAGATTTTGTAAATTAAAACTATCTTACAATGTCAGTCCTTCATCTCCAGAGGCGGCAAAAGTTTTCCTGTGTAGTCCTGCTTCTCAGTGAATCCTAGGAAGTTTAAACTTGCAACACAAATGTAATCAGAATGTCAAGATGCTACATTTCATAAACCTGAAACAAATCCATCCGAGAGGTTCTCTGCTGTAAGTGAACCTATGCATAAGACTTCCGTGCAGAATCTGATGCATACAGGCAGGGCTGGATTCTTCTGACCAGCAGCATCCAGGCTGGCTGCACTAGTGGTGCTCCATCTCGAACCTCTCGGCAGTGCATGCAAATTTCAATCTTTAATTCCCTTGTACAGACAATGGAATAACTCTACAGTTTCAGCTCCCTGGCAGATGCCTTTCTTCTACAACAGACTGTCAGGACAGAAGGATTACTTTGTATTCTTCCTCTACCTTACCATCCACCCCTCCTGTAATTTTCAAGATCTCTAGAGTCATAAGTAACATCAAGTAGAAATTCAACTGCATTATGATTATTAGTTTTCAAAGTATCCTAGAAAATTACAGTCCTCTCTAACAGCTTATATTATTTTGTAATATATTTTATATAACTGAGAAAATAATTTTGCCACTATGAATATTTAGGGAAAAAAAAAAAGCTAGAGTAGATTGGTTTGGAGTATGGATCATACTTTGTCCTTTTTCTTCTTGTACAGGTCCCATGCTTAGTCATGATCCCACCATTTTCTGTTAGTTGGAGGATATAAAATGCTGATTTCTACTGTTACCTGTATATATAATTCAGAGTAGGTGAACGAGCTGGTGCTCCTTGACTGAAAGTTCATCTGTACCATTACACCAGCTATAGTCACAAATGAAGCATTCTCTGACGTGTAGCAGGCTGCTGTTTTCAGTCCCATCATACTCTGGGGTAAGTATTTGCACAAGGCAGCGTTCAGCCCTAGTGGTACCAAAATATGGATGGTATTTCCAGAGGGGAGTATGTCACAAGTATCTAGAAACTAAATTCCTGTTCAGAGCATTCAAAATTATGAGAGTCTCAAATGTATGAGACGCTGACTGTCCTTTTAGGAATAATAGCCCTATTCGTGTTGTAGGAATGATTCTGCTTAGTTTAGTCTGAGTCATTTCAGGCTTTTCATTATTCAGAACAGATTTGGCCCATGGACAAAAGTCAGATACTTTGACAGACCGATCCTCATGAAACTTTCACAAATGGTCAACAGTCTAAAAGGCAGGACAAACTTTAACTCTTGATTGAGAAGAAGATAATGGCTGCTTCAAAGGGAAGCCTCATGTATTTTTGAACTACTTTCTTGTTTGCTGTTGCTGAGAATTCACATTTCTTCTGGCAGTGAAAGCATCCCTGACTGTTTTGTGTTTAGTTCCTGAATTTCCTTCACTTAAAGAAATTGCATGCTGGCAAGTTGATTGTTTTCTGTCAAAACAATGGAATTAGAGGCAGATTTTCTTTCTGGCTCCAGGATTTGACAGTGAGTCCTCTGGAATCGGTCCTTTGGAAGTTTGGACCTAAAACAAAAAGGGAAAAATGTTGATTTAACTTTCATGTGTTCCTTCATTGTATTTTTACATTGTTGTCAACAATTCCCTTTTCGCTTGTTTTGTTTTGGCACCGTGAATACAGGAAGCATTTCTAGCTGATCTAGCCCTTAAGTTTATTTCCTTTCCGTGAACGGGAATGGCTTTATTCTTGAGAGAATTTACACGTAAACAAGAAGCTGCTGTTTCCTGTGCTAGAAGAACCCAGTGTATTCAAGGGCACATAACTTGATTAAGCTTACGATGGCTTAAGTATTGTGTATTTGTTTCTTTATGTTCTAGGCCTTCAGTTAGCAGCTTTTCTGGTCTTCTGCTACAGGTCTTGTAGCAATAATCTGCGAGTGTGGTTCTTAGAAATATTATCTTGTATCAGGTTGTAGTAAAACCTCTGTCTAATCTGGCTGATTTGACAGTTTCAAATACCTCAGCAAAAGCGTTTCCTGGCATGAAACACTGGAAAATGTGGAAATAATGTTTATAGTTTTCCCTGCAACTTTGAACATTTTTTTTTCTGTAGCCCTAAAGAATTTACTACCTGTCTGCAATGGCTGCAACTTATAATTACTGTAATGAACATGTTTGGCTTTACTTACTGTTAATTGGTACTGCAGTTCATTTTTCAGTTTTATCACTGAAGCAGCAGTATTTTCAGTTGTCTGAACGGGAGAGACTCTCTTCTCTCCTTCGAGACTATGGAAAATGTTACTAGTTTCACGGATACATAGGTGTTTGAATTTTCTATTTAGTGGAAAATGGGACTGAAACAAGTACATACGGATTTATTTAACTTGGGGCTCTTTGTGAAGGATGCTTCTTTTGTAGAGCTTGCATTTTATATCTACATATGGAAAGCAGGATTAGAAAACATATTACCATAGGGGGAAGGGTACAAAGAAGGGAAGAAAATGATCTGTTAGAGGGTGTGTCTGTTTTGTCAGAATGATACTGCACTTGTATAACTGTAGCACCATAATTGAATAGCAGTTAGGACAAGTTACTACAACAAAAATCTGTTTCCTGGACATTAACAACCAAGATAGAGCTTGACTCCAGATAGTCATTGGCTGAGATTTTCAGATATCCAGAGTATTGAAAGAGATAGAAGATGCACGTAGATCACAGTATCAGCTATAAGGACCTATTTTTTAATAGATCTTTGTAACTTTTTAATAGGTTCTTTATAACTTTCCCTCGTGACTTGCAACAAAATATGAAACAGGTACAAAAAATTACTGTCATTTCAGATTGAAATGTTTAGCTTTTGTTCTTCAGGAAGAGTGAAGGAATGCAGAAGACAGTAATCCTGTGAGCAGCCTTGTGCTGTTTCTGGCATAGGTGCTCGTTTTGTTGGCCGTTCAGTAGGTGGCACTCCTCTCTCCAATACAGAGGTGCTGTCGCTTGAAAAATCAAATTTGCTGCCAGAAAAATGTTGGCCCTGTCCTAACCTCCAGTGCAACAACTCTCATACTCTGCGCCTTAAGCTGATATGCCACTCTACTTAAAGATATGCTTCTTAAAGAATCATAACATACTATCTATACAAATGAGTGTTCTAAAAGATTTCCAGATTTCCCTAAGCAATTCCCAGGAAAATTTGTATTGGGAGACAAAGCAAACTGCTTGGAGCTGTTATTTAACACTAGCACTCGGCTCCTGCGTTCTTCTCTAGAGGTCGTTTCACATGAGTATTGGGTGAAGAGATGAAGCCATGTCATCCTTCTGTTTTTTAAAGGAATGAACACATAATTACTTAGATACATAGAATACATATCACCTATTTTACTGAAACTGCCTCTAGAAGGTGATATTTCTTTAGCTCTGATGTTGAGATACCTGAAGATGAACACAATTAACAAACTGATGCCAGAAAACTACTAAAAACTACATTTATGCACATGTTGATTAGTAAAGAAATAAATCTAAAAAGACATTGAGTTCCTCCATCTATTTTACAGTGGAAACCATCTGGTATTGGGAGCCTTGCACTGGTATTATCTTTCCCTATTCCAAATTTTTATCAAAGCATCAAAAGAGGGGAAGGGTAAGTTGCAATGAATCTCTGTCCTGAATGCTGAATTGAATTGCAGTTACCTCTGTATCTATGGAAAGACTGCTATTTTGTTTTTTGTTTAACACAAAAGCCGAAGAGAACTTGATCAGAAAAAGCCCTTCATTTAGTATGAGATGAAACAAGAATAAGTGAGTATCAGAATGCACAGAATACATATTAAACAGAAACAAGCAAAGAACACGTTAACAGATTTAAAAAATGAATCTACTTACAACAAGTAAGAAAAAATAATTGTAAATAATTGTCAGTCCCACCACTCTCTGCTCTCCAGGTCATTTCCAATTCTTTTAGGTGCCAAATTAGCAAGGAATGTATGCAAATATTTTTCTGTGAAGCTCAATAGGATTTAGCACTGTTTAAGTTAAGAATATTATTAAATCCCTTGTGGAGTAGGCATGGATTTAAGAATGTTCCTAAAGTTAGGCATTGCTTCAGTGCTCAGCAGCATCAAATACCTAATTACTGTGCTAGGCTACGGTAGTCATTCAGAGTGAACCTACATGAAGAGGTTGCACTTCATCCCCAGAATAAGCTATTTAAGGCTCTAAGGAATCTATCTTATGGTCAGGAAGAAACTAAACCTACGTGAAAGTAATTGGCATTCATTAGCTTATAATTCTATTAATAGCATCTACAAAAACTACAAAGGAAATTTTTTTTTTTCCTCACAGTCTAACAAGCTTTAAAAAAAGCATGAAATTACAATATAGAAATGTTAGGTCAGGCTAGATGGCACTGCATCTCCTGCGACATGGCTGACCGTTAAGGAAGGTAGTCCAGAAAGCAGTGGAACCTCCTGCATTTTTTATTCATTTCCTTCCTTGACCTCAACATACCTGTTCCTGACATTACCGGTTAAAGAGCCCTGGATGTCATCATGTTTTGTGTATTGTTTTTGGTTTGTATGTGGAATCTGCATACAGGCATGATGGCTGTTCTTTTTAAAAGCAATAGGATTATAAACAGTTGCAATACTTTTGCCTGATGTAAGAGCACAGTGCCAGTATAATGGCTCAGGACCTTCTTGCAGGAGTGAGACTTTGTATGGCTTGAGATAAACGATGATCCATGAATTTCTATTTTTTGTGCCCTCACTTTATCATTCACGATGTCAGCTCCCCTTTCACCCTTCTGCTCTGTTGCTCTAGCATTGACTACAGGAAGCAATCTCAGCTGAAGTACCATTGAGCATCTTCTGAGAGATAATGGCTTTTGTATTCTTCCAGGAAGGGTTTGAAGTATCCTTGGGAGTGGCATCCTTCACAGGTGGAAGACTTAAAGTCAAAGATTCAGAGCCATTTGGATCAAGCACATTAACCTCTTTATGCCTTACAGCGTCTGGATTTTTCACATCTTCCAGGTTCCGCATACAGTGTTCTTTTTATTGGCAGGTTTCACCTTGGAATGTTTGAACAGTGTAACTTGTTACGTATTTCCATTTTAATGCCATATGTTGTAGGACAACAGTTAGATTTAACTAGAATGGGTTGAAATCTCTTCCTTTCCTGAAGCTGTATCAGCTATGGCATCTACATTTAACTCGCCTTCTGATTTTGATTGATCTCTTGTGGTCTTGGCTTCTTGACCTATACTGTTGTCAATAGATTGCAACATGTCTAAGCAAAACTGGCAATTGTTGGAAGTTTCATTTGCCTTGCATTTCTTAGCTTGTTTTTGCAGCTGGAAGCAGGCATGTGGATCAGTTTCACCCCAGCTTTGCACCTGGTAATGGAGAAACATGTTAAATCTAAGACAAGCCAGAGCGTTGTAAGAAGAAAAATGTAGAAGAAACAGTCTTTGCTGATGTAACTGAACACTCATGCTATTTGTGTTTTCTTCCAAGTACAAAATAATGAGTAACTGTAATCCCTCACTGGTCCTATTTTGTAACGTTGCATAGTGAAAGACCTCCTGAACCGAAAGAAGGAACTGAGGTGTTTCGTAGTCCCTCCCCAGGGGTTTTCTGTTTTATCCTGCGAGAACAGATTAATCTAACTTCTGATGCAGTCATTGGTGACGGGTGAAGACTGCTCCCTCCTTCAGCATCTTGGAGGACGCTTTTCTTCACATCTTTTCTTCACCATGGGTGTAAAAGCGATTATGAAAAAAAAATCCCCAAATCTCTATAAAATGATTTCAAAGCAGTCCAAGGCGCTGCTTGACGTTCGCTGCCTCAAAACCAGCCG
>NW_008795126.1:3925780-3931124 GCF_000699145.1 Aptenodytes forsteri | reverse complement strand
CGCCGGGGCGGGGGGGGGGGGGGGGAGGCGCCCTCCGGCGCCCAGCGGTTACCCGGGCAACGGTCTGTGGGAAATGGCGGGCCTCCTCCGTGAGGCCTGTTCGTCAAAGGAAAACGCCGTATTGGCCTTGGGAGAGCTGCCCAGGCGCTGCGGGGGAGCTCCTGCGGTCCCTCCCGACCTCAAATTATCCCGTGGGTCCCGGGTTTTGCATGGATATGGCAGAGCCTCGTACCCGAAAGCTGGCCACCGGTTGGAAGATGGCTGGTGGGGAATGACTCTGAAGCCTAATGATGGGTGGGCATCTGGGAACTGTCAGCCAAGAATGGCAAATGGGAGAAATGGCAGAACCGGGCAGCTTGGAAGGAAAAAACGGGGAGAGGGCTGAAAGGGGCACAAGGAAGGAGAGCGCCTATACAGAGGTTTAAAAACATGAATAGGAAGAGAGTAGTGTGTATGAGAAAAATGGATGTGAAATGACCAAATAGGAAGAAAAGGAAAAAAAACCTGAGAAAGGTAGAGAACAAATAAAAAAAATGAGGAGACAAATTGATCTTACAATATAAGGAATCTAAATAATCTCTTACAATGAATCACTGCCTGACCCATGGATCTTTAAGTATGAAAAAATAGAAAAATGAAAATCAAGCATACAATGAGCATATTTTTATGTCTAAAATCATTAACGAGCACTACTGAGACCATTTGCAGTTGTTAGAAAGTCCTGTGGTTATTTTATAACATGGATGGCATGAAGACTGAGTCACAAGCACTTTTACCAGAAGATGGGATTTGGGGACATCCTGAAGTGCATTTATTCAGGTATTTGCTTGAAAATCTATGTTAAAAGTTCTAGGACTGAAAGAGTCCAACCACAAAGGAACCTTTCCAAGTGTCACATCTCTGTTTAGCAGAACGTGCAGCCCTTTGGAAATTATTCACTGATCTCTGTTTGACATCAAATGCCGTTGACACGACTCTGTGAATCACACAACTTGCATCTTAATAGATAAAGACTGCATATCCTGGTTAGGTGAAGATAATATTTGCTACAGAAGATCGATACCATTGTTCTTTAACAGAATACTTAATTTTATATATATATATCTCAGGCATATTACCTAATTCTGATCTGGCACTTCCCTGAGATGTGACTAAGATATTTTCCTGGGGAAATTCATAAAGGCTGAGTTAATCATTAATGTGAAAGGGTGTGGGAAGGTATTTTTAAATTCTGCATGCAGAACAAGCGTATCATGCAAGGCTTACAAACTGTCAGTGTAAATACCACTGTCAGATTCATGTAGTCATATATGATTATTAAACTCTTGGGTGATATTCTAGTGTAACACCTACATAGTTCACCAGCTTCAGAAGAGCTGCACAGATATAAATGAGAGTAGAAGCTCGCCTTTCCAATTCACATACTGAGTCACAACTTCATCTCGAAAGCTGATGTAATCGTAATGCACTTTGCCTTTACATCCATTTTATCGTCCTACAATTCTCATTACTAAAAATAAACCTGTTCTGGAAAGTTAAAGAGGACATGTGACAGTGGCCGCTTTGGATAAGCCCCAGCACTCAGACACCCCTCCCTATTAATGGTTCCATCGTAGTTCTGCCTAATGCTCCCCAGTGCCGGCATCTGCTTTCTCCTAGATTACCTGGAGTCAAGACAATTGATAAATGCAGCAGAATAAAGCTCCCAGTTTGTTGCCTGCATCGGTTTTGCCTTTTTCTTTGCGAATCATTTAAATCTTAACAAAAGAGGGGTCCAAACGTCTCCTTTCGCTTAGTTGGAAATTCTCCGGCATTTTAAATGCAGTTTGGCACGGCAGAAATGTCAGGGTCACTCAGCGCTACATCGGCAGAACAAGAGGCTGTCTTTAAAATTTTTGGTGTCAGCTGGAAGATGTAGAGTTATTAGGACAAACTTTTATCCTATGACCACGCTATTTAAATCTGCAAAAGGAGAGGAATCTTTAAGAATGAAAACAATGCCCGAGTGCCATTTCCTAAGTCTGTCAACACTAATTTAATGTAAGACCTTCTGCTTTTCTTACCCTATAATGGAGCAACACTGTATAGCTCTAGAATTTACATTATGACTGCTCTATTCCTGCTGGCACCTTCAAAATTATCTTGTCATAAAAATACTATTTTCCAGTGAAAAGATAATAGGTATTTCTTCAAAGGGGCTAGCTAGGTCAGTACTAACGATTTCTTTATCAGCTTTGTTATTGACAATATTTAGAAAAGAGCCTTGGATAATGTCCTTAATATAGCACTATAAATGAAGAGACAGATTAGAATTTTAAACTTACATGTTCAATATTTAATGAACTAAATTAAGATAGAGAGGGGGTGGCGTATGGATGCCTACCACTGCATATATTAAGCCATAGTTTCTGTATGTGTGGTAGTGCTTGCTTGCTTCTAAGGATTTAAGCATTTGCTCTGTACAAATATTTTCAGTAGGCAAAACCAAAAGAACTTCCTTTTACAAATGGTGTCTGATGTTTCCCATTTTGAACTCATACCACAGTTTCCACATCACAGAAGGATGCACAAGGCTGCAGGCTATTTGAGGGAATGTCTGTGTGTATGTTTGTTAAGTTTCAGTGCTCAAAACTTTCATTTACTATGTCTGTCTTAAATCCGTCAGAGGCAGAAGACCAGCCTAGTAGTAAGGACACCCTCAGAAGTGAAAGATGTGAGTGAGAGTCCCCTCAGCTTCACCCTTGGCAAGTGAGCAGGAGGGTAAAAAGAAAGCAGTAGCATACCTCCCATGGTAGATTCAGCAAGGCATGTTGGGAATGTTCAGATCAAGAGAAAAAAAGTGAGAAATACCTTTGTTACGGATTCTGATGGAGTTTACATGGTGACAGTGCTCAACAGAGACAAGGCTGAGGTGCCCCTGTGTGTGCCAGAACTTGAGGTGACTGGGGGAAATTGCAGATGAAAATGTGAGCACCTCCAGGATTAGCTGGTGAGTTGATGTTCTGACGATTTAAGTACCATTTAATTCCAATTATTTAAAAGCCTGTAAATGGCTTTCTTCCACTCTACCCCCACAGGATCACCTGTGAAATTATTTACAGTGGGCATGCATTTATATCAAGTCTCTTTCTACCCTTTTCTCCACTATCCACATGCCCACAGAGTATTCTCATTCTCTTGCAAGGCTAAGGAACCATCAGGTTTTACCTGATGATGACAAGAGCTGAATTCATGAAATTCATGAAATTTCTGAACTGTGTTTTCATCGTGCCAATCAGTTTATATGGGTGTCCCTCTGCATCTCATGTTGCCTTGACCTGGCTAGTCCAAAGCTTACCATGTTGGGTTTTTTTTGCTTTCTTATCACAGGATCTTCTCATTTTTTATGCCAGTCTTTGGTTTACCAACTTTGGGGAGTCTGTATTTTCAACTCGGTTACATGAACTACATCACCTACAATCACCAGTGAAGAAAGGAGTTGGGATATTTTTGTTCCGTGAAATATTACCAAGGTTGTGGGGAGAAAAGAGGAGGCCTGAAAAAGCCAAAAAGCAACAGTATTACACAAGTTCATGATAAGAAGAAGTTAGGCAACTAAAATTACCAGAAGAGGGGAAGTCGAACTCTACTGAGGCACCCCTGCTGTGTAAAGTACAGCAGAAGCTAAATTACTCCAGTCATGTTCCCCGTGTATACCACAAAGACATATCCAGAACTCACTGAATGTGTAATCACGTTTAAGCCAATTTAGTTTATTAGTTCCGATAGCTTCATAATAGTTTAAAAAAGGCAAAGACTTTGCATGTTAATATAAAAAATAAAGTTCTTACTGTTTGCTCGTTTTAAAGTGAAATTAACGTCAGCAAAAACAAGTGTTAATTCCTTCGAAAATTTTAATTATGACAGTTAGAAATTACTAAAAAAATAATCTAAAAAGATGTAGTCTTAAAGCCTGTTTGAACAATTCTTTGGGTCTGTTCTTTTTCTCCCCCAAGTTAGTATGAGTAGACAAAACCCAAACATGAGTTCATGTTGTTTTCCTGAAATACTCATTTTTGGGAGGGAGACATGGGAAACAGGCCTAATGAATCTTTCCTGTAGTGTGCATTAAAGAACAAGTGAGACAATTTTAAGATCCTGGGCTAACGAATTCAGATGTAATCCTTTATGTTATTACTATTTGATTTTTCAAAACCTATGATCATCCTGTGAATGTAAGACAATGACACGACAAAATCACTGGGAAGCATAATGGTGTCATATTTAACACTGCTGGGCATATTTTTTCATTCCCTACTTGTGAACCATCTGTCATTAAAAAGATTTGGAACCCAGCGGCAATAACCTAGAAATTATTTTTGTACTTATTAATAAAGGAATTAAAGCTGATAGTTCTAATATGGGACAGTGGGGAGCTTTTCCCCATGTTCTGGTGGCTTTTTTTTTTTAACTCTTGGTCCTTATTGGGTTTACTTATCTCGTTCTTAATCTCATCAGCCACATTTCCACTGCCTAGACTTTCAAAGGAACACCAAGTGCTGCAGGTATAAATGATGAAGGTGTAAAAGCTCCTGCTCAGAAGCTAAATCAGAATCACATGTCAACACAGGTCAGGGTCAGTCTCTGGCAGGATCATTGTTTTTAATGCCATTTACTAATTAAAAATGAGTACCAGATTATGGCAAGTCTGGAATGAAGCCGCTTGCTAAAATAGTGTTTTAGCTCCTTGAACTGCCGGCACCAGAGTCTGCTTTTCATTAAACTGTAATTAATTTGAATATTGCTCGGCAATTATTAAATACTCTTCTGAAAAGAACAAACGCCGCTTATGTTTCATAATCAGCCCTCCGTGTTTAGACTGGAGCTGCTTTTACTACAGATAGAAATCTGTAGCAGGGCTGCGGCAGGTGTATTTTATTCAGCAGATGTACTGTAAACGCATTACAGCAGATTAGCTGGATTTCTTCCTTTAAATGTACACTGCGAGATCCAACTTGCAAGCCAGCTGTTTCTTACCGGCCCGTTTAATCTGCCAGAGCCCGGCTTTGCCTCTTCCTTTTAGCAGCTATTTCTGTAACGGATCGGACGAGGCAGAGCGCCGCTATGAATTTTAATCCTTCCACCGGGGAATCCCTCCCGTCTCCTCTTTTTGGATGAGATCCTCGAGGAAAGACCCAGAACACAGCGAGGAGGAGGAGGAGGAGGAGGAGGAGGAGGAGGAGGAGGAGGAGGAGGAGGAGGAGGAGGAGGAGGAGGAGGAGGAGGAGGAGGAGGAGGAGGAGGAGGGGGACGGCGTAGCCGCGGTATTGGGGACAGCGGGAAGGGGGAGCCGCCGGGAGAGGGG
>NW_008795126.1:3902623-3924349 GCF_000699145.1 Aptenodytes forsteri | reverse complement strand
CCTCGCCGGCCGCCCTGCCCGCCCGGGGGTCTGCGGCCCCGCGCAGGCCTCGTTTCCAGCCGCTTCTCTGTAAGTCGCGGGAAGATGTTTTCCTGAATTCTGTTTACAGATGGATAATTTATATTTTCTATTTCACTAGCGATGTCGAGGGGAAACCTTCCAGGCTGTCACGGGGGTGTCGGCAGTGGAGGCCGGGGGCACGGGGGGCGGCCGGGGCACGGGTTCTCCCTCCATCTCCCGCTGCACTGTGGCTACCACCAAGGCGGCTGGTGGTAGTGTTGGCTACTGGCTCTGGAGTGTGGGGAGAGAGGGGCCGCAGGGCATTTGCAGAATTTACTAGTCAGGACCAGGATCCAGAGGTGCAAACAAATGCTCCCGGGTTCCGGAGGTCAGGATCAGCTGCTGTCACCTCAAGACAAGAGGGTCAGGCTCTGGAAACAGGGAGGGCAGTGTCACAGGGCATCCGTCGTCCAGCCATCCTGTTTGCCTAATCCTGCTTAAGCAAAGCCCGGCTCCGGCGGGGTGTGGGTCCGTGTTCAGAGCCTCGCTGACCCACTCGTGTTAATTGCCCTGCAGGGTTAAGGGCCCGATAGGGCAGCGTTAAGGGACAGATTACAGTTTCGAACCCAGAAAGACAAGAGTGCGGATGCCCCCAGGTGTAGCTGTGTTTCATCATGCTGTAAAAATGATTGATCGGTTTAAAGCAAAGATATATTCTTTTTAAACTTTGAACTCTGCTGGATATGTTTAAGCGTATTTAGAAAAGAAAAATAATGTCGCATACTAATTGAAATGCGACCCACTGAGAGATTTTATAAAGCAAGTGTTTTGTTTTAAAATTCACGTGGTGTGTTGTTAAGGTTTGTCAGGATCTGATGTTTGTTTCAGGAGGATTGGTCCCATAAAGCTGCTTGTGTTCAGGTCAGCAGGAAAGTCGTGGAATTGCACCAAAGGAACTAGAGGTGACAAGAGTTGAATCCATAATTTTAGTCCGCATCCCAAGCAACACTTTCAGTTTTATTTCTGTTAACAGTTTAATTGAGTTTCCTTTGTTAAGGTAGCAATGCAGGACCCTGCTTTCTGAAAAACAAAATGCTCCAAATTTTTCATAATAATTTCAGTAAGTGGCAGATTTCACAAAGCTGGCTAAATTTAGTTAGACAAATTGAAGAAAGTCATATCTTGCCATATAAAATATATCAATAAAAATTACAGAGCATGCTGACTTCTGCTTTCAAAGATATGTTTTAAATTATATTAGCAGCAAACATAGTATTTTCCTTTTTTAGCTTGCTTTTTCAGGAGTTCAGCTGAATACAGGTTGTGCTGGTGCCAAATCTGGGTGCTAATTTTCCAGGATTTAGGCGTGTATGCGTTTGCAGGAGAGGGACCTCTACAAATACGACTTCTGAGAGTGGTAAAACCGATGTCAGTGTGATCTTCCGATTATGAAGGGCTGTAAGATCAGGCCTTTAACGTTTTGGATCTTCTGTAGAATGTTTAGGAATGAAATGTGATTTTTAACTGCATTTTTGTGTTCCTCAGAAGGGTTAAGTGTCCCAAACAGCTTGAGTAATGTGGAGTTCCCATAGAACCTTTTGAGTTTGGTGGGAATTGAGAGCCCTTTTGTCTCCTGAGGCTCTGGTTCAGTCAGAGTAATTAAACTTACAAATTCTGGGAGAAAAAAAAAGGTCTGGAAACTTGATGGGAAAAGAGTATTTCATTTAATTTCTCTAGATCACTGTTTCTGATTTAATGGAAATAACAGCAAGACTACTTTCTGTAGTATTGGTAACTTGGTTTTAATTTCCCAGTCAGTTTTGTAATCCCTGTGTTTTTAAGAGAAACAGGATAATAAAGAAATGTACTGTGAGCATCTACTGAGTATTTCACATTTTAGAATATTAAGGCCCTGATCTTTTAATAAAGTAATCCTATATGTTGCTAGTACACATTTATAAAGCTAGAATTGCAGAACTAGCGTCTTAAAATGTTCATGATTAAAGCATATTAAGTGGTGTATTTGATAGAGAAAGCCCAAGTGTCTTTTAGTTAAACTTTTTTTTTTTTTTAATAAGAGCCTTAATACTGGAGAGAAGGAAAAGGACTTGTCTCCGTTTGAAAGCACTTTGAAATCTGGTGGAAATATAGCCAAACATCTTTTTATTTATGTGTTGTAGCTTTCCAAAACATTTTTTGCTTGGCCTTTTTTACCCAAATAGTGAACCAACGAGTGTTGTGTAGAATGGTGAAAACGCTCGGAGAAAAAAATAGTTTCTATGCGTTTTAGATGAACTGATGCTGCAACTTTGCTTATAAAGATTTAACAAGATTTCCCATTTACTGTTTTAATGGCTTTAGAAATGCGAACGGTGCTAAAACCATTTTTAACAGTGAATAGCTGTAATTCTAGAACTTCAAAATTATTTTCCAGTGAATGGCAATTTTCATTGTGGTTTGATTTATGCAACATCTGCAGGTCTCTAATCATTTAAAAATCTCCTTATAGCAACTGTGGCTTAAACTCTTTAAATTTGGAATACCTAAATGGATGTACATGCATCAAGTACACTGGCAAGTTATTGTTTTATCTATTTTTTTAATCTTGACTTAGGTGAAATTACTGTTGCTCTTGGTTGAAAATTTGTAGGCAGAATTGGGCTATGGCTTTATAATACTGTTCAGATACTACTGCTCTTTTCTTTTTATTTGTAGCCCCATTTGTCAGACAATAAATCTGAATGTTAAACCTTTTGAGGGTGTAGCATAGCAGAAGGGTGTTTCACAAAACAGAGACTCCTGAGCTTTCAAGCAGTAAAGCTTATCCTCAACATGAAATTTTGTGGGTAACTTTATGGGCTTGAACTTGGTCACAGATTATCAATGATATATGTGCAAGTCCAATAAAAGACATAGTCTTCCAGAAGCATTTATAAACACCCACTTTTTAAAGCCTGGAAAGGTAAGGTTGTGCCCAGTCAGCTTTGACTAGAGAATGCTATTTATGAAGCCTGTGGAAGAAGTTTGAGATGTTTTAATAGAAACTTGTCAGTAGTATATGCCAAAGCTGCACTGCTTTGATTACACATTTTCACTTCTATCATGTTAATTTATTTCCAGGCAAGATTTATTCAGATTTCCAAAAACATGTTCAGTTGCAATGACCGTGAGTATTTTTTCCACTGGCAGCGTTCATGTACAGTTTCCAATCCTTTAGATTTCAGTCTGATGCTATCTACATGTGGCTTGCTAGAAGCGGTGTGATAAATGGCAATGAAATAAAAATCCCAAATGATAATTATATACTATTTGCATAAATGATGGCTTTGAGGAGAAAAACTTGTGTTGAAGAAGATAATTTTCAAGTTGGCGGGACATCAATCATTTTAACGGGAGCAAGAGCAAAACAACTTTTTAAAATCACATTTCTAAAGAATATAGTTCCACAAAATGAACTTTCACAGGCACAGTAAAATATTTGAAAATCTTCAAGTCAACCTGTTTCTGGAAAAAATGTCAGCTCTTTGCATTTTTATTTGCATGAATAGAACCCGTGCCACCTTCCTTTCCAAGCGATTCTAGAATGGTTTAGGCAAGGCAGTAATCCTTAGGTCACATACTTCACTTTTAAGTGAATTATTCATTGCTTATGTCTCTGCAGATGTGAAAATGTCTGTCATTTATTGTGCAAAGTGGTAGCTTTATGAACTGTGCCATGTTATTTTATGTGCAATATAATGATACTTTATGCAGTGAGTCAAATTGTACTGTGTGTCTGATATACATTGGTGTTCGCTGCTTCACACTTAAACTGCTAGGTTTTTTGCATGTGATTCCATGCCTTTCGTGGCAATATTTTTTGAAACCTGCTCTAATTATTAGAAATTCTAACAGGAATCAAAACAATTAAGTGACTGTAAACAGAATTTCAGCTAGCTAAACATATTACTATTTATTAGCATAAAACCAGTAACTGAAACTCTCGTACTTATTTTCAATAAATGTACATTATTTCAGGTAAATTAATTTTTTTTTTCTCCTTTTACCATTTGCAAGTGACTTTTTGATGTGAATGTGTGTGCCTCGGTATCTCAGTAAACAACAGAAGAAGTGCACACTCTTTGTTGTTTCAGCGTATGTGAGGGAAAAATGTATCACTTGAATGAACAAATGTCTGTTCATGCAAAAGCATGATCTCTTTACAGATACATGAAACATTTTTCCATAGCGCCAACAGGTAAACATCTGCTAATTCTATATTTTAATGTAACCTACAGAAATACTTAGAATCTGCTTTTTAACGTATGATTAAATATATATTGAAATTTTTATGTGCCTTTCAACATTTCCTAGGAAGAAATCTCATGTGTTCCTTAGCTCTCTCACCAAAAGTCCAATAATGGCTTTGTCATTAAAATGAAATTTATACTAAAAAAAAAAAAAAAAAATTCTAATTCCTGATACATTTTCAGCTGTGCCAGAAACCCTGTGTCTGTAGCAGCTGGAAGAATTTGGTAATATTTTCCCATATTACATTGAAAGAAGTTACAACCAGAAATATGTCTTCCTGGTACACCTCTACAATAATGTAGTTAAGTAACAAAACCAACTGTGACTGTAGTTACTATAACAGTATATATTTATTGTATATATTCACCTCTTACACAGATATTCTAAATATATATTCTACCTGAAATCAGAAGTTCTAGTTTTTTATGAAATCTATTTGTGGAGACATGGTCTTTTCAGCTTTTACTGTTATTTATCTGATGCTGCATAATGCATATCATTAAAACTTTTGGATGGATTTAATCTGTCTGCACAGTTTGTATCATGAGATGAAAGTGCTCACTATAAGGAATATCTGAAGAAAATGACTTTCACCTTCCAATTGTACTGCATGGCTTTTGGCAAATCGTCAATAATTCTGTTTCCTGTACGCACTTCATGTGTACGTGTTCTGAATATATGAAAGGATTACTTACTGAAATGAAAATATTTTTGAGCACTGAAATTAAGGTTTTTCAAACATAAATAGTTTAAGGTAGGAAGTAAAGGTAGTCATTTTTGCTGTAAAATAAATAAAAAATTAGCCTTATGTAGAGCTGATCAGTATTTTTTTTTTAAATGGAAGATGGTGACATTTTTCAAAATGAAACATGTTCAGGGAAACATACCTGTTTCAATAGGAAGGTTTTCTCAGGTTCAGCTTATATGAGAGAATAGCCCTAGAACAGTTAAATGGTAAGAGTTCTTCCTTAAATCAGTGTGTGGACTTGAATGTAGGTCTTCCATGATCAAAGTGAATACTGAGCTATAAAATCATTGGCTATTGGTTGGACTCCTTCTTTATCCAACTTCTAAATATGACTTTTAAATTATTTTACAGAGAGGTTTTTTGACCCTGGATTTTCCTGTCTTTTATGAATATCTTCTTCATTCAGCTATCCTGGCTTTTGTTTGAACTTTCTGTTGTTGAGAAAGGTCTGATTTTATTTTTATGCAACATAGATTATTTTACATGACATTATTTGGGGGGGGGGGAGGCAGGAAAACTGTTTTCCTTTCAATTTTAGTTTTTTAATATTAAACAATAGCATGCAGAATAAAAATGTGCTTGAAATAACACATGCACTAGCAATTCCAAAGAATATAGCTAAGAAATGTGTCAAATGTGAGATGTGCTTTTTAAAAACGTATGTGCTTTGATTTAGTAAGGCAGGGAAAAAGTCCTAGTCTCCAGTGCAAGTCTATTAATACCAGGGATTTCTTTCTATGCAATATTGTGGTGCACCTGTTTTTTTAGGGATTAACTTGATCGGGATAGTTATTGTATTGGTGTGTTGTGTATATAATATTCTGTTAAGTGTCATTAAGGAAACTGTATGTCTTTAATAGTGTTATATCTTTAGGCTCTTTTTTGCCCAATCTGACTTTAATAAATCATAATCATATTCCTTTGAATAACAGTAACAAGACAATATTTCATAAAATTGCATAAGGAAGTTTCATGCATTATACTTTACTCTTTATCACCTTCTAGGACAAAAAGTTGTGTTACTACTGTGAGTTTTAAAATTTTTGTATCTCTCTATCTTAAAAATAAGCCAAATTGTACTATACTTTTAAACTCAAAAAGCTAAAATATATGTTTTTAAAGCTGATCACAAATAGTAAAACTAAAATTGGTTGGGATTACTCGTGAGTCCAGTTTCTAAACTGTGGTATAACAAACATCTGTGTACATCCTGTAACTGGCTTCATGGAGGTGCACCCTGACATGAAGTTCAGGCATTTTAAGGTTGATACAAAATGAGCTCTAGCTGGGTGCAAAACCTACCTGCAGCTGGACATGAATCCATGTTGTAACGCAGGAAAATTGACTGCTGTGACAGAAAATTACTGTTCTTGGAATGGTTTAAACAAACATAACTCCTCCTGTATAGTGTTACACAAATTAGTTCTCCCTGTAATGGAGATGCTGTCTGTTGAAGACAGTGTTCCTTAACATGCAAATTTTTATTACTGTTTCTTTGATTTACCTTGACTTTGTTTAAAAAAAAAAAAAAAAGTTGTTTGTTAACTATGTACTTAACTGGTAAATTACTTTTGGTTGTAGTTTCTTCTGCAATGTTTATATTTCACCAAGTAATGTTTGTTTCTAATGTTGGTAAAAGTAATGTAATATCACCAAAAGTTCAAGATCAATGTTTTCTAATAATGCCTTGTAATTTACCTAGCCTTACAGTATTTCGGACAATTTTCCACCAAAACCGCATCTAGTCACTGGTTGTCACAATTATGAAAAATCTATATTTATAAACCTGTAGCTTCTAACTGTCATTAAAGATTAATGATACAAATTGTGAGCAAGTGGTGAATATAAACCTCTTTTTTAAACTGACAAACCATGAGTTCTTTTTTGTTGAGGATCTGAAACAATTATGTTCCAATTCATCCATAGTGCATGTATGAAGACATGTTGTGATGTACCTGCACATCTGAAGACAAATATCTAATATTTGGGCCAGATTTTCCAGCCAACTTGTCTTCAGGCAGCCTCCGTTAAGAGGGCTCTCTATGGAAGCTGCAGTATGCTGAGTGATGTTGGTAATCTGGTCTTCTGAAGTGTAACCGTCTTTCAAGAAGATAGGCTGAGATTATCGGTGGGCATAAACGTATGTAGCTGTCTTTATAGTCTTGTGTTGTTAACACCGTTTCAGACATAGTTTAGCAGTCTGTCGTTCAGAAAGGGATGCCTGTACTTCAGCTGTTCGTGACTTTACTCCTTCCTGGCTTTGCATCGTTACGGTCACTAGTAACACTTGAAACATCCTCAAGTGCAATTCAACATTTAACTGCCAAAAGCCTGTGCTAGGTGCTAGAAAGTACAGAAACACCAGTCTTTCAGGAGAGGAGGGAGTGGCTTTCATAGAGGGAAGAGATGAGAAAAGAATGTGATTTTTATGAAAAGAACTGTGATTTTCATTTAAAAAAACAAAACAACAGTTTAAATTTTTCAGTGCTGAAGGACTAGGAGGAAGGTTTCTAAGCCCCATGTATATTCAGCAGTAACTGCAGCCAAGCTCTTTCTTTAACCAGCACATGCCTCTTCCTCCGGTGGCGATGCAGAATTGAGGCTATCTAGGTATTAGCTAAATGAATCATAAGGACTCTTCCAAATATTCTTTCTCTGTTAGTTGCTGAGTTCAAAATATCTGTTTCTTGAATTGTTATAATGCACTAGTTTTCACGGTCTTTCACTGTAGACAGCATCTTATCTTACAATGCCAAGAACAGTTTTCAGCTTTTCTTTAACGAACACTTTTTAAGCCTTCTTTATAATACAGATAAAAGCCGTATAGCCATAAGGAGAAAAAATGTTACATGTTTGTTCTCATGTAATTAGTAAAACTTATTTTTCTGTACTCTTTCAGAAACATCTGCTTAGTTGTTGCTTATTAATAATAATAAATAATAATATTTTCATGTGTTTCTTTGGAAGAGCAAAGTAATTAAAATGTAGCCCCAGATTTAAGTTTGTTTCCAGAGGGAATGTTTTCTGATTTTACGTCTATCTAATCTTTTTGTTCAAGTAAAAAAGAACTTCTAGCTCACATAAATTGCAGAATCCAGAACTGTTTTCTTAAGGTGCCATTATATAAATATTAGACTGTAATAATTAGAATAATAGAGTATAATTTCCCTTTTCTTTTTCCTGAGGCATATGCTTTGAATTTAAAACTGCTGTTATGCTTGAGTGATCCTGAAGTAATGAGATTACATTTTTGGGTGAAGATTATGATGAAGTCATAGTGCTGTAAAATGAAAAAAAAAGAATAGTTTTACATTGTTCTTTAGTCTTGGATTAATTTTTCTTTTTTTTCACTCTTACATGGGACAAAATATGCTTACAGTAATTCATCTGACAATCAGAATTACATACAGTAGAGTCTTATTAATAACAAGTGTTAAAATGTATGAAGTATTCCTATAGTAGTACTACTAATAATGAGAATAACAATCCCTATTTCTTAACGCCCTTCTCTGGGCACTTCTTGGAATCTACCAACAATTTTTGCTCTGACTGATGAGCTGAACTGGCCCAGGGGATGTACTGAATGCCGTGGCTGTCTCGAATGGGGGAGCCTCTCTCAGCGGCAGAGGTGGCAAGAGTGAGGAGGATCAGGTACAGAGAGAAGGGAGGGAGAGAGCAAGAGCCTGGTCTTTCAGCAGCGGGGAGCACCAGGGAGCAGCTCAGGTTCTCATGCAACCTCATCCCAAGAGCTCGTGCTGTTGTCATAAGCTAGAGCCATGGTGGTTCCCAACCTTTTTTTGACCTCAGGATGACTGCCTCTTCTTCCTTGCAACTCTCCGTGTATACAGGGGCAGGCAGAAAGGAGAAATAAGGGTTGTCTGTGCTACCTCTAAAGAGTGGCCCTTTGCAAGACTGTATTAGATTCCCTATTAGAAATACTACTTTAGATCACATAGAAGCAGGGGCATGCATTAAAGGACCATGTTGTCCTTCAGTTACTCTTTGAACCTATGGAAGATATGGGAAGTAGACAAAAAAATTCCTATCAAGGTTTTGAATGGCTGAATTCTCTTCTTTGTTGTCTAACACATTTACCAGGCCAACCTGATGTAAGAAATGCCCCTTAGTCTAATAGAAAGCTGCAAAAATGTTTCAGTTGTAGATGAGGATGATACATTGCAGAAAAAAAAAAGAGCCGTGCAATGGTGATATTACACCAGTTTTATCGCTGGCTTTGCCTTACCTGTTGTGACACAAGGGAGGGGTTGTCAGAACTGACAGGAGTTGCCAAGAATACTTAATTCTCTGTCATTTTCTCTTGATCCAGACCCATGCAGCGAAGAAGGGAGAGGGGTGATGGCTGAAAAACAGAAGTACTCTTGAGTCCTAAGAAGTGCAGACTCATCCTCCTATCTTGTGGATTGATTTCCATGGTTAGAGAAAGGTACAAGTGCTGTACCTCCATTAAAATACATCTCTAAGCAAAATACATTCAATAGCATAAATAATTAAACACTATAAACGAATGACAAATAAAACTGTAATAGCAGAGGCGGTAGGACACTTGTACTGCATTAAAATAGATCAGGTCTGAAGTGACTGAATTATGCTTTGTCAGGAAGAGAGGGATATCAATACTGTGAGGCAAACTCTAACCAATCCAGATACCACAGACTAAATTCTCCTGCCAAGGACTGTTCCTCTAAGACTGTGTCTCAAGTAGTGTGTGGAGAAAATTACATTGAGGACACTCCTAAGCTGCTCTCAAAATTTGTCTGTGCCATCTGCAGCATATCTTGCTGGTAATTTACACTGATGGACGTTGCTCAAGAGTCTTTTAATATTGTCTTACATCCATGAGGTCATATTCCCTGGAAATGGCTTGCCAAAGGATGTTCAGTTTTCCATCAGTCCAGTCACATTTCACCACATTAAATCACGTTTGTCTGTAGAAATGGCACTGTGGTACGTAGGTGACTTTTGCAGTCTCTCTGAGCCCGATGCAGCTTCATTAATGTAAAAGCAGTTTATCTGTGGCTTTGGTGGAAGAACCTCAATCTCTCTCTGCTATTGAAAGGCTCCTATTGACGTAATGGCTGGCATCACGTTTGGAACTTGGTAAAATTTTAGACTGTCCATGCACACCCCTTCCTCACCAGGCCAAATTTTAGGCGTGCTGCAAGAAGGGGGAAGAGGAGACTGGGGGAGAAGAAAGATGGTAAGATGATGGGTACAATAAAATAAGGTTTAAGTTAATAATTCCTTTGTTACATATAGTGCTGTGAGAAGTGGGTTTTTTTTAAACATTTTCAATGAAGCAAGATGTGCTTAATATTTTTTCTGATCTTGAAGTTGACCTCGGAAAGTGAATTACACCGAAGCTGAGGTGTCAGTGCAGTACCTTTTAGCGGCTAAGCAGCTGAACTAGACAGGCTGACTGACCGCTCTTCCTCACCTTGCCCCTGTGTTACTGTCCTTAACGTTTCGAGTGCCACCGTGTGGTGAAATTATGCAATAACTTCTTTTTTAATTTGCAATTATTTGGTGCCACCGTGTGGTGAAATTATGCAATAATTTCTTTTTTAATTTGCAGTTATTTAAATTGGCACGTCACCATTTATCAACCTGGAGCATTCCACCCACTGGTGAACTCGTGTTATTAATTACGCACACTTCTTAGGTTTTCTTTCTCTTCTCCAAAATATGCAGTGCAGGAGGTGCAATTTCCTTGGCCTCTTGCTGTGTGATGTCTCCCAACATCACAACAGAAAAGTCTCACGTGCTCAGTTGAGGAGCTGAGGCTCATTCTGGATTGATTTATTGGTAGAGGCCTGTTTATTCACGTGACTAGGCTGATGTGAAGATAGACGTTATGTCCTTCATGTGTCAGTTTGGCGTATTAAAACTCTGTGATGGGAGCCATTACTACAGGAAGATTGCAAATTCCCAGTCTGTCAGTATGAAGAAACAGGAAAGAGGATCCTTATCCACAGGACATCAACTGCCTGGAGACACCAGTTAAGGGGGCATTAGAAACTGAGATCTGCCCACCAGAGCTGCTTAGGTAATTGTGTTACTGCTAATTTAACGACAGTGAAGTTGACATTGCCCTTACTTTATGTTCATCAAAATACCAAGTGTTATTCTTTATGTATTTTTTTGTTGCTTGAGTTTTACACCATTGATTCTTTTTCCCTCTGATCAGAAGTAACAATTACATGATTTGTGTTTATATATATATGATGGGTCAAGATTCACAAGGAGAGGCAGCACTTCATTGGTTGAAAACCAGACAAAATTTTAGGTATGCAATCTTTTCAGGACTAATGTTGATAAAAATCTTCAAAACTAGACATCGCTTGAAAAAACATAATTTGCCATAAAGCCGGTCTCTCTACTGAGTCTATAATGTTTAGCATCCAGTAATTACGAGTGTTAAGTTCTTAAGCTCAGGATCAAGACTTAAGAGGTCACAGATAAAGTGGTTATTTTGTAAAAAATAATTTCCTTTATTCATTTTCTGTAGGAGCACACACTGGTGAACAAGTTCAATGTTTTCTCCTGATTTATACAAAAGCATTTAAAATTGTGTCATAGACCAAAGCTAATACACATTCATTGCGTCTTTTATTTTGACGAAAGGCATTCTTTGTGGATTCATGCCAGCAAGTTTCGCGTTCATGCTCTTCCAGAGGCTGGCTCCAACCTGTGTATGGTGGTCTGCCTGAGGCTTCCTGCTGCTGCTGAATGTAGTGAAGTTACGGGATTATTCGAAAGCTAGGAGCTCTGCTTGCGTAGCATACATCAAACAAGGAAGAATACATTCTTCTGGCAGCATAGTTCAGATAGTTGAGTGGATTGTAGAAAGATATAAAAATATTTGCTCCAATAGCCATCCTTTGGCCTAAATAGCTGCAGAACACCAGAGCTCTCAGCATAAACCACACAAGAAAAGCACCTAAATATTGTTGTTCCCATTTTAAGAGGAATTGGGAAATTTAAAAAATCACTTCAAGGTCATATAAAACCCTAAAAGGACTAAGGATAGAGAGGTTCCTGGTCCTCCTCTTTAAGCAAAGGAACATCCATTCTCCAACTGTACACCATGAAAGAAAGGTTGAATTCTGTTTCAGATGGTTTCTCAAGAAAGTTGTCATTTATCCATACTCATGTATAACCTTATAAACACTGCTAACACACAGATGAGGGCAAAGCTTGAGGAAGAGATCAGATTTGCCAGTTTTTACTATTCCCCAGGTTCCTTAGGGGATTACAGAAATGACTATTTCATGATCAAAAGGAAAGAATATAAACTTTTTAAGGAAAAAATTGTATAAAAATGCATTATAATGCTCTGGACTAACCTTTAAAGGGAGATCCACAAGGGTCGTATATTACATGGCAATGAATGAAGGGCCTATTACTCTCCAGTATAAAGTTGAAAAAAAAGAGAGTGGACGAAACAGTATCAAATGGAAACATTTTCATGCATTCCTATCTCCATTTGCCCGCATTCATTCTACTTCGAAACAAACTTTCTCTTTCCCTTTGGAAAGTGCACAGGGAGGTTGAAGACCCAAACTGGCATGGGAAGTCTGTAAGGGGCCAGGGCCAGGCTCAAGCTCCCAGCTCTCTGGCATGTTGTCACGATAAATACCGCATGATACTGTGCGTGGTAAGTACTGACAGTTTTCAAGGCATTTACACTAGGTTCACTGGAGCCTTTTGTTTATCAGCCACTGCCAAGTTAGGGCTGCCGTGGAACAGTCAAACCCATTGTTTATCAGCCACTGCCAAGTTAGGGCTCCCGTGGAACAGTCAAACCCGCTCTTTCCTCAGTCACTTTGCAGTTTAACTCCTATGGAGAAGATAGTTTTATCTTAAATACACAGTAGAGTCTCTTGGCAGGGCTTTTATCTGTGACTGGTGTAGGAAAAATTAGCTCCTAGGATCTAGAAAAACCCACCAATTACTTTGACATCCCTTCAGATCTTAAAAGAAAGACCTACATTTTTATACACTAGAAAGGTTTCTGTATAACCTGCAGTGTGTTTCTGCCCTTTAGAAGGGCTGTGCTTTTGAAAGTAACTTCCAAAGGAATATGAATTTTGCCTTTGTCATCTTCATCTTATAGGGATTAAACGTCCCCCTGCTTCCCCTTAGATCAACTTACAGATACTTGGTTTTTGCTCCTGTTTTGTGCTTAGCTTCTAATCACTATTTTAAAATTGTAGAAAAAAGTTTTAGATGAAAACTCTGCTGTACTATTATGTTTTCCTAAAGTGCAGGTCTGTACAACTCAACCTTACCCTTAGATGTCACATCAACTTTGAGTGCACTTTTATGGATTTGTTAAATATTAAGTCTAATGGAATCAGCTGCTTTAGTTTACTGTTTTGCAAAGTGAAAGTTTTAGTTTCATTCCTGTGATGTCATTACAGCAGTGTGCCTACGTGATCTCAGAGGCAGACACAGATAGATACATTATATCTCAAACTATTACTGATCACACAATTTTCAAAAGTATCTAACTCTTCTGAAATCACCACAATTGCTAAGCACAAGATGTAGAATTCCTTAATTACTTGACATAGTTAGTGTTTACCAGGCAAAAAAAATACAGCCTAAACAATCCACTCCAGAACCTTGATAAACTATCATTGCATGAGTTTTGCATACTAAGAAAGCATAAAAAACAGAAGACAAGGACCATACCCTTCTGCCTCAAAGGCAGAACTATTTGATTACATAGTAAAATGAAGAAGGAAAACATAAAGGATTAATAAATTCTGTAATGAAGTAAAAATCATGCAAAGAGGTAGCTGATATGGTTTCTCCTTTTTTGGTATCATCTTTGCAACTATAATTAGGAAAAATATTAGGAAGTTAGGGAGGGACTGCTTTTCAGTATCTTGGGAGCAACAGAAAAGTATTTCAGGGAAAGCTGTAGTCCAGGTTACGAGAACAGTCACGTGCCTACAACAGAATTACCATATTAAGGCTGTTACTAAATTTGATTGTCAGATGAATCGTGGGAAGTATATATTTTAGCAAATAAATTTTGTTCACCAAAATATCATAGATAACATCCTGAAGTTACATAAATCAGATAATCTAGAATAAAAAACCCTCACAGGTATGCAGATGTTAAACATTTTTATCACTGCAATTATTTATGGCCTGTGTATGTGATCATAAGTGGTATTTTTCAGGTTGCCAAAACTGGATATTCTCTACTTCACTCATTGATGACAAACTACACTGAAATATTTTATATGGATTTATTTCATTATTCCAGTTCACTCCTCAATGGATTTTATGTATTTCTCATAGGCATCTTCATTCATCAGTTCATCAAGTTCAGCAGGGTTTTCCACAGTCATCTTGATAAGCCAACCTGTAGTTAGGAAATTAAAAAGAAAAACGGTTGCTAGTATCCTACAAGAAAGATTCATTCACATTACTGCCCTAGAAAGGTACTCCCAGTAGGCACACAAGCCCTGTAACACTGGTAGAATCAACAGGACTTCTTGTGCAGGCAAAACAATGTTTCAATACTTTAAAAACTACACAAACAACCTGTCCTAAGAAATGGCCTTTTGAGTCAGACCAGCTATCTAATTTAGTACTGCCTCCGACAGTGGCATTAAGGACACGCTGTCTACAAAGAGTAAAAGAGCCTGACCTCTCAGTATCATGAGTATTAAAAGAGCCTGACCTCTCAGTATCATGAGCCGTCACAAGATCAAAAAAGAGAAATGCAATCAAGGGAAAGAGATTTAAATTCAACCACAGCCTATGTCTGAAAAGAATACATTGTAAAGTAGCTGTCAGCAAAGACAAGACTACGATAATACTTTCACATTAAATTTTATTGGGCTTGAACTATATTCAATATATTCCATTTAAGCCTCCATACCATTGAACTGGAAGAACTAGGAATTGCAGAGCCATTTGTGATAGCAAGAATCCAGGTGGTATTCATTATTGAAAGATAAAAATGAGATCTTACCATCTTGATAACAAGATTTATTGACAAGCCCTGGATTATCTGCAAGGGCAGCATTAATCTCAGTCACTTCTCCCGAGAGAGGAGAGTAGAGTTCACTAGCAGCTTTCACACTTTCCAAAGCTCCAAACTCATCTGAAACGCAGAACATGATTGAACGCTTTTAAGAGGAAAATAGAAAGCGCTTTAGTTTTTTAGTCAAGACGTTCTGGTGATGACCTAGCCATTGAAAAAGCATCTTGATCTTGAGCAAGGAAAACTGTCAAAGAGATTGAAGTCACCAACTTTATGACAACGATCAGCAGTATTAAATTCAATGTTTATGCTCCCAAATTATTCTGGGGAACCTGCATAACACTAGCTAGCTGGCTACTACAGAAGGCACAGAAGTTTCTTACATTTGGCTAATCCTTTGGCTAAAGCCCTACAGCATATGATATGATAAAGGCTTAGAAGAAACCACATCCAGCTCTTGCTGCAAGAGACCTAAATATGCATTCTATCTACAATTTAAAGCTTTTTATACATAATTTGGTTACAAAATAGACACATCCACAATTTCAGGAATCCCAGTTTTTCTTCAGAAACACTATCAAGTGTTACGTTTGCACTCATTGGAAAACACACATTAGTATTCAGAAGCACCACACTGGAATCACCCAGCCGCTCCTCCCTTTTTTCTATTTTGTAGGCAGTTATGGAAATGGTGCCTGGAGCAATGTTAGTCCAGAGTAACTCTAAGCCACAAGCAAACGAGACAGAGCCTGGAGGAACACAGAGCTGTCAGAAGAGTAGATAGGCATCAGCACAAGGAATCAGAGAACAACATGTTCTGGGAAAGCTTGGAATTAGACTAGGGCCAGAACGGGTAGAAAAGAGACGAACTAAATGGAAATGAAATTCCTTTAGATAACACAAAACTACAAGTTGGTTAATTAAAACCCTAAACAGAAAGATCTTTTGTCTAACATTCACCATTCAATGCAATGTAATAGATTTGGCCAAAACAGTTCGATACGGACCTATTCCACAAGAAGGATGGCAAAAGAAAGGCCTGCTACTTTACCTCAGTAAATCCACATTCTTGTTCTGCAATGTCTGAAGCTAATGACAATCTTTTCTTCATATACTAGCGAGACAGCTCTCCAGGTTAATACAGAAATAGGCTTTTCCTTTTTACCTGTTAACACTCACTCTTCTTTAACATGGAAAATTACGTAACTGAATGTTTAAGAATGTAACAATTTGTACATTGCTAATGAGCAAAAATCTATGATTACAGTTGATACCCAAAAATTACTGAGTCTGTATATTCATAGAAAAATTAGAGCTTGATGTCAATTAGATGTTTCACATCATGCAACTTGTGAAATGCGTAACTGCAGAATTACAAATAAGCCAGCCTAAACACTAGCAAGTCCAAATCAAAGCATAAATATTTTAAAAACAGAGTAGAGATAAAATGATTACAAAAATATATTTCAAATGTTTGATTTTTAAATGAATGTCTTCACAGTTTAATGAGCAGGTATTTTCTGCTACCATGCATGGTCTGACAGTGAGAATTCAAAATTAAAGCTGTCTCTTGTAGAAATACCTGAATTTATTCTGCATCCAGAAGATTTATAATGGTATTAATGAACACAAAGATTACTTCATAAAATTCATCTTTGCAAAGGGATAGTGGGATAAGTAGAGTAATTCATCAGAAGTTAGAGCTGAAACTTACCATGTTTACTCAATTTTGTCCCAATTTCTGGAAGACTACAGTAAACAACATCTCCTAATGCTTCCTTAAAAGAAAAACAAAAGCATCAAAGCATACATTAAAGAAACTATACATAGCAGAGATCTGATACAGTAACTCTAGAATCACTGTATATAAGTAATCTCTGTCTCTAAATTTAGTTCTCATTCTTTAAGGACTGCATATTTTTCACTTTTTCTTTTTAGACATTTAACTTGAAAAAACTGTTTTGTTATCATGCCCCAAATGCCAAATTATTGTTTATCTATTACAGTATTAATAACCCTCAGGCTGAGTTACAAGGTTTATATACAGATTTCTTCAGGCAGAATGAGAAATAACATCTGCTGATCTTCTTATCATCAGCTAGAGTAACAACAGTTTTAAAGGACAAAGTTCCCAATGATTTGAGGGAATTACCTTTTTGTTACAAAGCACAGAGGATTTACTTCCAGTGCGATTTGAAAGAAAACGCAATGATTCCTCCCCAGAGACACAGACAACTGGAGAGCTGTTAGCATACAGTTTGTCCTTACTGACTTAATAAGGAGCCTTATCACCACAAGAATCAGCTCAGCCAGAATAGGCTTCTGCCTCTTCACTGACAAACGTACCCTACCTCACAAAAGACTAGGGATCGTGTAGAGTATTAGTGTTATTTATAGAAAACTGAGATATGGGAAATGCTGCTTGTCCTAAGAAAATTAATTCCACTTCATTGATAGCTTCTCATATTAGATTCTCTTCAGTTTCACATACAGTGAATCTCTATCCCAAATTTGGCTGTGACTATTCCAAATCAAGTACTTGCATGAGAACAAACCAAAAAAAAACATCCAAAGGAATTTCTATCCTAGAGTAAGAAATATGCCATGTTGTACTTCTATTCACAATTGTTCTTTAGCCAGAGGGACTGCACCGTATTCATGTTCAAGGAAAATTTGGCCTAAAAAGCGCATGATGTCCTCTTCACATAGCCACGAACTTCTCAGGCCTATAAGAACTGAAGTAATAAAGGAAGTTTTTAAATTCTGCTGAACCATTAAGTCTCTCATCAAGTTCAGCTCTCCATAGGCTCAATCTGAAGTGATTAAGAATTTATTAGAATGCTGAAGCAGCATTCACTTCACAAATAATGTGATAGATACAAGTCCAAAAATCGCACTCAGTGTGTAGCATATGTAATTAGAACAATAAAACCCAGTAACTGTCCAAAGAGCAAGGACAAGAGCAGGTACGCATAAATAAATACTGCAGACTTGGGTAAGGGGGGAGAGATCAATACCTGTGCAAAATTGCTGATTCCTACTGTTCCAATGCCATTTTCAACAGATATCCATTCATGCTTGTCTGTGAATTTGCGGGCTAAAAGGAAACAAACTTGATATTTCAGAAATAAGTGACATGTTGCTCACTTAAATACAATAACACATTTGCAGCCTTAAACTGTGGGGGTTTTTTACTGAGGTTAGTTTTGTTTGTTTTTCTTGGAAAATATTTTAAACAGCACATACAATTTACAGAAGCATTTTGTTCTGCTCATGACATGCTTAGTGACACGGTAGAAGCTCACTAGGTGTTCTGCTGAGAGTATTACTAGTTCCTGTGCAATCTTCTAGAGACTGATAAAGTACAGGAGCAAAAGGAGTAGTTCTCCTTCAAACAAAAGTATACATCTGAAGCACATATGGTACTTTACTCAGTTGTGCATTTCTATGATAGCATAGCGGCTTTTCAAGCATATTTAGTGTTTGTTTCTGACAACCACTCTATTATTCCTGGGAAGGCCAGTGTTAGTGACTCGTTAGAAACACTGTCAGCATTGCAGCATCTCATTCAAAGTACTTAAATAGAGCCATCGGTTGAAGTAAAAAACTTGCAACCTAGCTAGCAGAAGTGGCTGATTCCCCTCCCTCCCCCTGACATTTCCTATAGAGTCTATTTCTCCCCAATTAATGTTGTCACAGGTCTTTGTAAAATTAAGGCAAATTAATACAGGGCAAATTAATAAGGCGACTCATACAGGCAACTGTTACTTAAAATAATTTGCTCTCTGTTAATACTGTTACTGTGAGAAGAACGCAGTAGTTATTCTGTATAGTTTTAACAGGGTCTTAAATATATGCTTATTTTAAGTCTTTTCACAGCAATCTTACAATTCTACATATATTTTAGATCTGTAAGATTCAGAGCAGCTTGTGCTAGCTTTTATTAGAAGCAATTCTTTTTATAAAGTCATATGGAGAAACTTCAAAAGAAGTAATTGAAACAACAGGCAACATTTTTCTTGCCAGTGTTTTACCTGGAACTTTTTTACTCTGAGCATTTTCAGCCTGCTTTGTCTGTTTTCTCATTTCCATAGTTTCCCCATAGATACTTTCTCCCCCCCCCCCCCCCCCCCCCTTTTTTTTTTTTTAAATTAATTTATTTTTAATTTTCACTTGTACCTCCTATCCAATCAGGCAAGGGATGTTGCAGAAGCTGGAGAAGATAACTTCTTAAACAGAGCTCCCTGTGTGATTAGTGCCAGAGTAGTACAGCTGGACCTTCCTTTTGAGTTCAAAATTCTCCTCTCAGACTCCTCCTCCAGGCTGGACTCCTTATACCCGCTAGAGAAACTACACTTCTGCAAATACTTGTATATTTTCTAAACTTATACATGAAGAAAACAGAAGTTCTCACTGTAGACCTGCTAAAATCTTTCCACTGTAAGTCAGTCATATTTTAAGCTGTTTCAACTGTAGTGATCGTCTTATGTCTGAACGTGTAAGAGAAGCAAGTCTCAGATAAAATGGTTTGTCTTTGAAGATGGCCTAAGTTTTATAGACCTCAGTAGAGCAATACATGTTTTTGCCAGTACAGTACATGAAAAATTTTGAGTAAAACGCAAATATGAAGTATTTTTCCATGAATTATCACTCAAAAAACCCAGAGAATTTCAGCTAGCATTATTTATATCTACAAAAATCTCTCAGGACACGTTCTAATGAACAGAAGAAATCAAACGTCTTAAATCATTTTAGGTCAAGACATTAAACCCATAGGAATTTCATTGGAAATGAGTAATGAACCATAAGAACGGAGAATGACACAGAATCCCAAACCCAAGCTGAACATTTGTGACATTACATGTCACAAAGAAGCCAACCAATATCATTTTATGTAGGATAATAATATCGTATAAGATTTGTTTATAAAGCAAGGTTTAAAAAAAAAAAAAAAAAAAAAAGAAAGAAAACCAGAAGACTTCCATGATCCGTTTGGAACACACCAGTAAAATGTTCTCAACAGTTAGAAGAGCACATAAGCTTCTTGAAGGACAAAAAAAAGGGAAAAATGAAAAATTCTAACCATGTAACAAAAAACACTACAAATAAAGGTCAAATGAAAAACAGTTAATAAGTAATCTCAAAATTTGAACTTTGAGCTTATGTGATCAGCTCATTAAATAAATCAAATTAAACGAATATGAGATGTCAAAGCATACCCAATCTCTTCTATGAGCATTCTTTTTCAGAAAAGCAGCTAAATTTACTCCAGCTTCGTTCACTTCAACATGACTTTGGTTTCAGCTTAACCAGCACATTCTGAATTCAGACCTTTATTTAGTTTAGCCTGCTTCTATTAAATATTTCATAAATATATACCTGAAAAGTGAAGGAAAACTCACACCTCCACAAAGAGGCGTAGAAAATTTTTCCTCTTTGCCTAAACCAAAAGCATAATTTATGTTATTCCTTCAAGTTATATCTACAGAAAAACAATGGGTATATTAAACAATTAGAATAGTGAAAACAGCTTAGATCTTGACTCAATTTATAAATAATGACTAATAAATGTTATTTCTTTCACTTGCAGCAGAAGGCAGTTAAACAGATAGTCTTTTAACCTATCTGGAAGGAAATTTATGACCTCTTCTTAGTGGCAGTCATTACTTTTATAGCATATTCTCCTCCTCTTCTGTCCCGCCTTTTCAACATTTCTGTTTGCTAGAGTACCACGGATTCTGTTTTTCAGACTTCTGTGGCTAACTGTCATTCAAAGAGAGCTTCGACAGCAGGAGATACTTTCAGAATTAACTACATTAAGTGCAAAATCACACCAAGCACCGATGTGTGCCATCTCCTGCCTTACCACTTCTGTAGCTACACTGCACAGGAGCTGATGAGACAGAGCCAAACTTCTTTAGCCTGAACAAGCCCAAGGCCCTGAAAATCTGGCTCAGGTTTCCTGGCAGCCCACGCCAATCTAACTGCTGGGGCTGCTGCAGGCCTGCCTCCTCCACCCACCCATTTTGGCCCCTTTCTTGTACTGCTGCTGATGCTCCTTGGAGCTATCAACAAGCTGTTTCAGCACGACGATCCCAGGAAAAGCTATCCACTCTTTTTGTCAAGTTTGTTTTCTCCACACTCGGCCCACTCAGTGAAGCCTGCAGCTGCGCCCAGAAGGGGACAGGGCCACTTTGCTGAAAAACTGCTGCATGGAGAGGAGGTTAAAAGTTTTCTGCCAGTTAACAGAGATGAACCAGCTCCTCATGGGAGGAGAAATTGGGAGAGTGTCAGCACCAGGACAAGGGACGGGGGAAACCCGCACTGCCAAAAGCAAGGAGGCATTAATTGTCCCCTGCAGCTATAAGCCCCTGCAAGGCTTCAGCCATCTTGCGAGGCTTTTCCCCGATTCCCATATGGGCAGCCCTGCACCAGCGGGTGGAGATGACCCGTCCGAGACGAGCACAGCCCAGGGGAAGCTGCAGCATCCCGCTCCACCCGGCCGTGCTCTTCCTAGCCGCACGGGCAGCTAAAACACAAGACACGCCTCGCTACGAAGTACTTCTGCACAGCAGGGTCTGGCAGGCGGAGATTCAAACTCCGGGGCTGCTCCGCGCACAGAGCAGGGAGGCCACTCCAGCCCTCACCGGCTGCTGCAGGCGGC
>NW_008795126.1:3862340-3902116 GCF_000699145.1 Aptenodytes forsteri | reverse complement strand
GCGGGGGGCGCGAGCTGCTCGGGGCCCCGCTGGCAGGCCGCTGTGCCGCCGTGCCTGGGGCGGGAGCAGGAGCGGGCCGGCGGGCACGGGGAAGGAAGGCGGTCCAAGGGCGTCGCCATCTTTCCATGGCGCTTGCTTGGCGGAACGCGGGTGGTTTTAGCCAAACGGTGCAACAAACGCTCAGTGTTTATTAAATACAGATGCTAAGTCTACAGGAAGTACATGCGGGACACTTTATCTTAGATTTAGCATTATTTCTTTGCGAATACTCCGTAATAACATCAGTCAGCAACAGTTTATTGGTTGAACGCCGCAGCATTTTAGTCAGATGCCACAATAACCTAAATCTAGCCACTGCAGCTGATAGTTAAAAAGTAAATCTTTCACCGACAAAGTGACTTCATTGTGGTTATCATTTAATCGTTGACAGGTTATTTCAGTTGATCGTTAGTGACTGGCTTCTCTTCCTTCTTGCATTTAATCCCGAAGAAACTGAAAAGTTTCATTAGCATTAGATCAACAATCTCCTCTTCTTCTGAAGCCTAAAATAATGAGAAGTAAGTTACTCAGATGTGCAGACCAGAAGCAGATACAGTCTCTGCTGAAGCCAGGGAAAGTCACAAGAGAAAATCTCTACTTGAGGTGGAATAAGCCCATTTTCACTCAAAGCAGAGCACAACTAACTGCCAAAGCAAAACATCATGCCAGTATTTTTATCAAGACAAAAGTCCCAGATGAGCATGGGTGAGCATGGACGTTACAGAAGAAGTTGTGGCTCTGTCAAAGCCCATGGAAGTCTTGCTACAGGAACCTGGAGTTCACTTGCCAGCTACCATACAGCTAGTGGTATACACAATGAGCTACCCACCATTTCTAGATGAAGTAAATGAGAAAAATTAAATATATCTTCATTTCTATTGACCATATCCTTCGTTTTCTTTTCCCTTGGCTTTACACTGTAGAGGAATTTCGGACAGTACTGCAGTACTAAGCTGGATTTCACACCATGCTATCAATAGCTTGAATGGGTCAGGCACTCACAGTGACATGCTTAAAAGGAGCTGTAATGTCCTCATGGAGTGAATAGCAGTTTTGGCACTGATTTCAATGGAGCTGGGGCACAAGTCTAAGACTTTTTTGCTGGATTTAGTATGTGAACAGAAGGCTACAAATCAGATCTTGTACTAAATCTGAACAGGGACTCGTCTGAACAGGAATGGACAGCGTAAATCTGGAAAATCTGAAGTGTGCTTTATGAGTAAATGTTGTCTTCTTAAGACTTGGACTGAGTTTACATGGGTTTCATCCGATGGTAGAATACCTAAACCATGAGTAAGCACTGCACAATAAATGTTAAAAACAGCAGGAGAGCTTAGATGAACACACCTGGTAGTGCTTCTGCTCCTCACTAAAAGCAACCAGAATCACCGAAATGAACAGATTCAGTACCACAAATGTCATGAAAATTATGCAGGATCCAATTAAGAACGAGCCTAAAATTGGATTGTAGTCCAAGACCTGTAGTATTAATAAGGTAAGACATCATATTTTGATTGTTAAAAAAACCCCAAAAACCCAAAACAACATACAAGCAGTTAAGGCACAATAAGGAGTTTGTTTCTGAAAATCCCTGTGGCTAATAAATTATTCTGTATATATTATACATGTATATACAAATTTTCTCCTTTAGTCACTGTCCTATGTTGGTATGATATAGTACAAAGATGATAGAATGTTTTATATATATGATATATGAATATGGTCAATCCTTGGGGTTTTTTAAGTGTTTGCATTTGATTGTAAGGGTATGAAAGTTTCATGTGAAAGTTGACAAGTCTGGAGACCTGTTTATCCACAGAACAGCTGAAGCTCCATCATGACTCAGCCTTGAAAGTATAGATGAAATCTCTGTATGCTTTTATTTAGTAGTGTCTTTACAAAGAAACCCAGTCAGACTGTCACGGACACATATCAACTAAGGGTTGTGTAAAAACCCAAACCCCTCATTTTCATGTAAGCTATAACATAGGAATGTATTTTCATGAGTGGGATATAGAGGTGAAAATCTTTATGCCCAATTACTGACCTTCAAAGCTACCCATACCCTGTTGGATCCATGGTCTAAAAACATCCACCAGGGAGGACTTAACTGTCACAGATGTCTGAGAACTAGCTTAATCCACAGAGTCATTCAAAGGATATTGTAATATTTGAAAGAACTTAATGAAAAAGTCAAGAATAATAAAAACAAATGTAACGTAAAGTTCCCTTGTGGAAGGCCTTGCCTTTCTTGAGAAGCTGATGGATGTGTGTTCAGAACAAATGCAAGGCATTGCTCACATTTCTGTCTGTAGCTTTCTAAGGAATTTACTCAAAACTTTCAGTAGTCAATAAGTAACACATCTAGTTAAAATGTGAGCACCTTTCTCAATGAAACGTTCATTATGAGTCTACTGATGGTCAAAATGGGATGTGAGATATATTTCACTCGGTGTCTTTTTCTTGTCTTGATGAGAAAAGGTGGCTGCTTTAGGAGCCTGTGGAGCTTGCAAAGTTAGATTAATGTCTAGCACTAATTGAAAGTCTCTATTTGCTGGTTCAAAGCATATTTGATAGCTGAGCTGCTAATTACACAGTGATAAACTTCTCAAAATCAGAGGTGGTACCTCCTCATAGTTGAAGATTCCCAGCTGAAGACTGACCATGGTCTCTGCTGAATCAGAGAGAGTTTTGTAAGAGTAGAGCTTCCAGCCAAATATCAAGTTTGTCTGCAGAGGAAAGAAGGCATATCTTGCGTCATGATCAGAGTACTTGCTGCAAAATCAGCTAATGACTGCTGTATTTAGCCCTCCTAGCTTGTCATCAGAACCATGAAGCTTTTTTTGTGTTTTGGGGTTTTTTTTGTTTACAAGCAGGGGAAACACCAGACAAGGTCACAGAAGAAGACTAACCTAGAGCTAAGAACTGGATTTACACTTTCTGAATGTGTAGCTGTAAGACCTTTAATCATGGATATGAGAATGTCTTATATCTGCTCAGCTTGCCACTAGATATGTAAAAAATGTGCAAATACATGACAAAATCATGAAAGTAATTTAGCCCGCCTCCAAGTAGCAGATTTATCCCTGCGTAATTGACCAAATTAATTATAGTCACAAACACTTGCCTTTCAGTGCACAGATCCTTCCAAATAGGCAACCTCCTTGTTTGCCCTCAGTAACCAAGGTGCTATTTTCTTCTTTTATATCTCATGGGCCTAGTGTGTCTGATTTAAAAGGGAGCCGCTGCAGTCTCACCTTTTTCTCCATCCCTCTGCCTCTTTCTTTCACATTTCCATCACTTGCATGATGTGACAACAGGCTGGGTCATGGAACTGATCTCATCACTTATTTTACCTGTTAAGTTTGTGGCCACACCAGTGCCTAAAGCTACTCAGGTGCTAGAGTGTCAGTGCTAGACGGAGAGATGAGGAACGTGAAATCAGGCAGTGTGAGACTGTGGCAGGTCCAGTTTGTCACAGGACTGCCCTTTACAGGACAGTTTGGCTTTGGCTCAGATGGTTTCCACTTTTTCAGTGATTTTGCAATTGAGATGTGCTGAATTTCCCACATTACTCTGCCAGAAGATTTACACAAAATGTTTCAGCTAAAGCAGTAAATATACATAAATAGTTGCAGTCCAATAATTCTTTAATCTCATTAGAATGAAAATATCATTTTATTTGCATAATAAGTATTCCTTTAATAGGCAGTAAAATAATTATTTCCCACTTAAAAACTAGCCAAACAGAAAATGGCACTTGCTGCACTCTCCCCAATTTAAGCTTTATCCAGAAAATTATTTTTCTTGTACTTTGTTCTTTGTCACACCTATTACACACAGAGAATCCATTTCTTTGTCTCAGTGTTTGATTTTTGTACTAAATTTCAGTTTGCAAAGAACAGAGAAGTGGATATTTTAACTTCTCTTTCACTTATACTGAAGAATTGGGTTCCAAGCTGCTAACCTAAGATTTAGATAGACAGCTTTATTCAGCTTTACATTTCAAAGCTATGTTGCTTTCAGCATTCAGAAATAATTCATTTAACCTGACGGTACCTGGATGCAGACTGCAGACAACAGAAACCACGGTGGTACTCACAGCAATGGAATAGGCGAGGAACATGATTGCAATAACAATGATGAATCCAGAGATATCACCCCATGCCCTCCTTAGAGTTGAAGTGATCATGTTTAGTTTAGGGTTGAGCCTCAGGAGATGCCACAGTTTCACTGTGGAGAGAAGCACTAGGAACGCAATCAGGTAGCCAAGAACTGCATCAGCTCTTGCTGTTTCATTAAAGCTTACACAGCTGTTAGAAAAAAAGAAAAGATGTAATAGACCGTGCACACAGAAGCCTTTGAAGTGCATAAATGAGTATGCTGGAGAAGCCAGTCACTCTGTCCTTGTTTTCAAAGGAGAGCTAACTTGAGTTCTTGCTTGAATGTTCCCGTCTGTACTTCTTGCTGTGTGCACACAAAAAGCTCAGTTGTACATGGCAGAGTTTTTTTTATCAGCATTAGCTAGACCTGAGAGAGGGTCTAGGCTGTAGCCCAAATGCTGCTCATTTTTAGCAAGTCACAGTTTAAAGGAGCTAATGCAAACTTACTATCAAATTCTGACCCTTAGAAAGGAAGACAGGTTCTTCTATGCATGTGTAGTTGAAGAGGATGGGGTTACTGGTGCTGCGCAGCTAGCAGGATGCACTAGCTGTGACAGGATTAGCTAATTTCCAACAAGATGTGTGAGAAGGTACTGTAAGGAGTGGAGTAAAAAATTGGAGGTCAGAACTGTGATCGATGACTGAGGCAAGTCAAGTCTTAATGTTAGCTGAAAAAAACTTGGTAATACTTATATTTACCATTTATAAAGGTAGCACATTGTTTGTACTCATGATCTTGTTGACAACAGAGGTGACCACAAAAAGCTTTTATAAATTGTGTATGCTAATATAGCACGTGACATATACATATATGATGCATGCTGCAGTAGCAAGAATGTAGCTGTCAGATTAAAGGAAGTGTTTGTTCTTTCCTCTCATTCAGCACTTGCAAGGTTGCATCTGGAATACTGAGTCCAGTTTTGGGCTCCCCAGTGCAAGGAGGACATTGAGTGCAGTGAAGGGCCACAGAGATGGTTGAGAGTTGGGGTACAGGACATACGAGAGAAGAACATGGGAGCTGGGTTTGTTCAGCCTGGAGAAAAGAAAGCTAAAGAGGCCTCTAATTGCTGTCTCCAACTACCTAGTCGGTGGTTATAGAGAGGATGTAGTAAGACACGCCCTGGAGGTGCACAATGAAAGGACAAGAGACAACAGCCACAAGTTGCAGCAAGAGGAATTCCAGCTGGACATGAAAAAACCTTTTTTTTTCTCCCACAGTGAGAGTGGTTCAGCATTAGAACGGGGATCCAGGGAGGCTGTCCTCAGAGGTACTAAAAATTCAGCCAAACAAGGCCCAGAGCAACCTGATCTAACACCAAAGCAGGAGGTTGGAGCAGAGACCTCCAGAGGTCCTCTCTTTCGTAAATTATCCTGTGATTCTATGACCTCTTTCCTGTGTGACCATTTTTTAACAGATGTTATCATTTTCCATTCTGTATAAAATAAGCCATTATTGTCCTCTAACCAATGGCTTTTTACGACAAAGAACGAGGCAGATTATGTACTGTCTGGATGGATGTGCTGTAGCAGAAAGGCTTGTTGATTCAGAAGAGGGTGATGCAGATAGGGAACTAGCAGCTAGGCTAGGGAACTTAGTGCTCAAGTCTGCTGGATTTTATTAGAGCAATAGCAGAAGAAAATCCTATTGCTGACACACATCTAAGCCCTGAAATACTTACATGCTTCATGAATATATCCATATAGGGGTAGCATTATCTAGCATAGACAAGCTGCTGTCTGGGAAGAGGAAAAATAGATTTGTTTCTGCACAAGTAGCACCAACAAAGGATGCACTAACTAGCATTAGTACTTACTCCTCTTTGTGTTCCTGGTAGTAGCTGATGTCTCGGGTCCCGAGGATCGTCCGCTTCACAAACACTGACAGGGCACTCCAGCTAATCAATATAATGGCCATCTCCAGGAGATTCCATTTGCTGTGAAAGTATTTCCATCTCAGAGTCTTCATCAGTTTTCCCTGTGAAAAGAGGAGTTTTACTGTTTCAGTCTCATGACTCCGTATCATACAATGTACCTCTAAAGATTAGGGCTATCCCCTCTGCAATAAAACAGACTACTGCACATTGATAAAACTACATCTTGCACTAATTTCTCATTATCTTTCTCAAAAGAAGCATTCCAGCCAAATAAAATGTTGCCTTCCTATTATTTAATACAGATACAGTATCTGATTCAATCTTCCATTGGTGCAAATCAGCAGCAGCACTACTGAAATCAAGTAGAGTCCTGAAGTTTTTGTAAGTGAAATCAAAACCAGACACAGGGTGATGCTGTCAGCCAAGCCTTCCATTGGATCTCACCTGTACTATCATGTAGTACACAATAAAGAGGAAATAAATTACTTCTGCTGCAACCACAAATATGTGGAGACTGTTGGTGTATGGGTAAAGCCGGACACTTTGCAGCTCTGCGCTTGTGAAGAAGGCCCCTAAAAAACAAACAATGTTCACCTCAGTGCTCTAATAATTACATCTTTCTGTTTTCATTCAAACAATTTAGTTCACCAGTAAGAATTCCATACTCACATTCACATCAACGTGACACTGAATCCAACTATCAAACTAAGGTTTAGACTTGATTATGTGAATAGCCTTATAAGTGTTCTTTGAAATTTTCCTCAAATAGGAATTTCAGGCAGGTCGATGGCTTTTAGAGTGCTAGTGCTCTCTTGTATGATAGTATGATATTAATCCCAGCAGGGCAGAGTTTGGATTGGACTACAGCTGCAGAAATGTAGCAGGAGGACCTGGAGGTGTAAATCTGAATCTCATTCTAAAAAGAAAATGAGTTCAGCTTTGTGGTCTGGTTTGGGCATTTTCCAGTACTGGGACAGACCTGAGGGAGGCTACTGCTCAGATTAAATGTTTTACTATGGCTTTCAAACCAGAATCTAGTTTCACTATTTTCCTTGTTGTATCCAGATTATGTATTATATGATTACATGGCTATATATTAGAAGTCTTCTGGAACAAAAAAGACAAGACTCTGTTATTTGTACTTTTTGTCTTAATATTGTATTGATTAGCTGAAATGATTAGGAAACATCATTTTTCTTGTTCCTGTTGTGTAAATTCTGGAGATTAAGTTTCAGTACCATGTTTTCTTCATCAGCAGATGACCACAGCATAAGCAAGCATAAGATATTCCATTACGGTCTGTTTTACTTGATGCTACAGGACAGACCTGAGGGAGGCTACTGCTCAGATTAAATGTTTTACTATGGCTTTCAAACCAGAATCTAGTTTCACTATTTTCCTTGTTGTATCCAGATTATGTATTATATGATTACATGGCTATATATTAGAAGTCTTCTGGAACAAAAAAGACAAGACTCTGTTATTTGTACTTTTTGTCTTAATATTGTATTGATTAGCTGAAATGATTAGGAAACATCATTTTTCTTGTTCCTGTTGTGTAAATTCTGGAGATTAAGTTTCAGTACCATGTTTTCTTCATCAGCAGATGACCACAGCATAAGCAAGCATAAGATATTCCATTACGGTCTGTTTTACTGTGATGCTACATTTTTCCTAAATGGTTTATAAATTTTGCATTGATTCTGTCATTATTAGATTTATTAAAACACTTCTGTTTACTGAATCAAGAATTAGGTAAACACTGACAGCATATAAATCTGCAATCTGTAGTGCACTGCTTGCTGTCTTCAGAAATGTGTAACTTAAAAAAGGTTCTCACCTAAAGCATTGGTTTCAAACATCAGACTTATAATGCAGAACAGGTTCACATTGGCATTGTAGACTGTAAATTCAACAAACACTGCTCTCGTGAAGGTGTCTAGCCAGACGTTGTTGAAAAGGTACTGGAGAGTTCTGCCAAAAAATTTATAGCCAGTGATCTAACTCATACAGGAGAGAGACAGTATCACATGGAGGATAGGAACGTTTGGATATTATCATAGAGAAAGAGTAAACCAGAGGAAAGATGTTCAAGAGGACATCTGGTCTGTCAAGTCTGGATATAGGGGATATTTGTACTATTGGTCTAGGTGGTAAGTTTCTTTTTGGCTCCTCTGGAGAAGCAGGTACCAGATGTTGGCCAGTGCTAAACCTGAGACGCCTCAGGTATCTGATCATTTACTTCATATAGGTTCCTGTACAAATATGGATATCTCTAGCAACATATAAGTTATCTGTAAGTTTGGATCTCCACCCCTGTGGGATACTGCTTCCTGCTCATTTATCTCGGGTCCCTTATCTGCCAAATTCTTTTTGAGTCCTGGGTTTCAAGGCCTCATTTTCTATTATTGCACTTTAAAAAGTATTCCCTGTTACTATTCATATCAACACACAAGAGATTACTTTCAGTACAATTTCACTAATTCTCCTCTTTTAAGGTAGATGAAACAAAATTGTCTGCAAGGATCTAGGGAGTATAAACACTAAAGAGAGATAAAGAAGCTTCACAGATCTTACTACGATATGAAAACAGGCAAGCATATCATAGTTCAAGCATAGTAACAAGATAACATTAGATTAACATAACAAGATTTAGGCTAAATTATTTCCTCACAACCATTGACATCCCCTTAGAAAATTCAGTATTTTAGAAGTTAAAGGCTAGACTAGATCCAACACTGGATTAATACATTGATAGGATTGTTTTACTAGTTTGTCAACATTATGTATTTCTGCAGCTATGTAAATCTGGAATCCATGCATGTAAGTTAGGAGAAAAAGGTTCTAATTTTGGATCCTGGTTGTTACCTAGGCTGGAGCAAGATGATAGGAGCATAAACTACAATGATGACACCACAGTAGTATCTACAATACCCAGCACAATGCACAGCAGGAAAACTCAGGATGCAATCTGAAATGAGTCTTAAATAGGGCAGAGGAAAGAGCATCATTGACGCTACAGCAGATACACTAATAATTTACAAGAATACAAGTGGTACCTGGAGGCATTCTTGGGATCAGTTCCCAGGTGAATCACGTATCCCCCTCCCCTGTAGACAGCAAGTTTGCCCCAGATGGGGTGCCCTCTCAGTTTGGACTGACTCTGATACTGCCATGCTGAGCTCAAGTCAGAGGAGTTGTCGAAGACCGAAGTATTCCAGTGTTCCCCATAATCTGATGTATCTTCTGTTTGTTGGGAATATGGAGCATGGCATTCCTGAATCACACGCTGGAGTTTGGGAGAAATAGTGCAGGTGTCTCCTTTCACTCTTACTTGGCGAATTCGAGCACTACCCACCAGCTTGGAATTGCCATCTGTAATGAATCCTAAATGGGAGATGGAAAAGAGCAGCACTGGCAATATGACAGAACTACTAATAATATTTCTTCATCTCATTCACTGATGCATTAATATTTTGCCATAGATTCTTTTCTAAAAAACACAGTAAGCAAAATAATCATGAAAATTAAGCCCTCGTGTTGTTTTGAATGGAGTTCATAGATAACATCCATAGATAACAGAGTTCAGTATCACTACCTATCTGTATTTTATACAGAAGGAACCTGAGGCCTGGAGGAGAAAAGTGACTTGCTTCAAGTCACACAGTAAAGTAGCTGTATGCAGTGTTCACTTGGCCACAGTTGGTCAGTGCCTGTCATGTCCAATGAACAACTCTGCTAATGTATTTCAGTATTTACTCTTAAACGTGGGCTGGAAAATGGGTCATGTTTATTACTGGATATGGTTAGATAGAAACATGGTGATACTGCATAATTAGCCTTCACATTGACCTAAGCCATGATGCAGAGCTCTCCTGAGGAAAAGGTTTATAGTGCCACCTATCTGCCATTCTTTTTTTGAATTATGGAAAGAAACTTGTGTAAAACTGAGGCATATATCTGAATATCTGGAATAAGTAATGTAAAATGTGAAAAATGTAAAATTACAGTGCAGAACTTTTGGTTTATATTAAAGATAAGGAAAATATCAGGGCACAGTAAACTTGGGGTCAGGCTGTGGGGTTTTTGTTATCCACTAGTATTCATATTATAAGAATCCACACCAGTCTTACGCACTCACAGTCTCTTTCTCGGGTCAAATATGCGTGTGCAAGTTAGGGAGATGTATAAAAGACAATGTTTCAGAATCTAGCAAGCTGAAGTGAAACAACGTGACTCTGCACCTTTATATGATCCATAAAGATTTTTGACTAAGGTAGTGTTTGCCCACGTGAAAAAATCCTGATAACTGTAGACATCGTGGAATCCATTTGTAAAGATGTTCTCAATGTGTTTGTTTAAGTAGTAGGAATTGGGATCTCTCTGCCCATAGGCAACCAGTAACAGCATCCATAAAAACCCCAGATAGGCTGGAAAAAACAAGAAGAGACAGCACATGTAAGCTCAGAATTAACACTGCTGTTCAAAATAGATTGCATGAATGATTACTGCTGTCATCACTTATTAGGTTAAGGAGATGCTTTGCTAGACTCTGACTGACCAGTGGTAATGAATTTACACAAGCTACTTCAATGTGCTGCTGTTCAAGCATATTACGTTCGGAATACGAGTAGCGGTCGAGAAAATGAGTGGGAAGGCTGGCAGAACACCAATAGTAATGACAGCTCTAAATAAAATGAGTAGTCTAACTTTGTTCCAAGTGAAGCTGAGGTAATTTTTCTATTGTTTTTGGAGGAAATAAAACTGGGGTATAAATCATTATCTATAGATACTATCTGCTTTTAGAAAGATGGCCTCCAAAGATGGCCTCCATCTGCTCTTTTGATTTCAACTTCATTTAACTGTTGACCTCCTCCTTTTACCCTTTCTAACTTTTCTTTAACCTCTCATGTGTCTGTAATGTGTTTCTTTACCATAAAATCAAGCCTCTAACCACACTTTTATCTGCAGCTAACATTCCCACCTCCTTTCAGCTCCGACTGCCACTGAACAGCCTGTCTCTACACCGTAATGGCTGGCAGAAAGCTGAAGATATGCCAAAACTTTTTCACCCAAGAGAACAATATTTTCACTGATGTAGAAATACTGATGAATACTACTGAATAAAACAAGATAATCTACATATGGATAATACCCAGGATTTCTCTGATGAGAGCAAATGCTTTCTTCTCCTTCATGCAGCTGATTTTCATTTTCTCCACGATGTAGCAGGAGGACCTGGAGGTGTAAATCTGAATCTCATTCTAAAAAGAAAATGAGTTCAGCTTTGTGGTCTGGTTTGGGCATTTTCCAGTACTGGGACAGACCTGAGGGAGGCTACTGCTCAGATTAAATGTTTTACTATGGCTTTCAAACCAGAATCTAGTTTCACTATTTTCCTTGTTGTATCCAGATTATGTATTATATGATTACATGGCTATATATTAGAAGTCTTCTGGAACAAAAAAGACAAGACTCTGTTATTTGTACTTTTTGTCTTAATATTGTATTGATTAGCTGAAATGATTAGGAAACATCATTTTTCTTGTTCCTGTTGTGTAAATTCTGGAGATTAAGTTTCAGTACCATGTTTTCTTCATCAGCAGATGACCACAGCATAAGCAAGCATAAGATATTCCATTACGGTCTGTTTTACTGTGATGCTACATTTTTCCTAAATGGTTTATAAATTTTGCATTGATTCTGTCATTATTAGATTTATTAAAACACTTCTGTTTACTGAATCAAGAATTAGGTAAACACTGACAGCATATAAATCTGCAATCTGTAGTGCACTGCTTGCTGTCTTCAGAAATGTGTAACTTAAAAAAGGTTCTCACCTAAAGCATTGGTTTCAAACATCAGACTTATAATGCAGAACAGGTTCACATTGGCATTGTAGACTGTAAATTCAACAAACACTGCTCTCGTGAAGGTGTCTAGCCAGACGTTGTTGAAAAGGTACTGGAGAGTTCTGCCAAAAAATTTATAGCCAGTGATCTAACTCATACAGGAGAGAGACAGTATCACATGGAGGATAGGAACGTTTGGATATTATCATAGAGAAAGAGTAAACCAGAGGTAAGATGTTCAAGAGGACATCTGGTCTGTCAAGTCTGGATATAGGGGATATTTGTACTATTGGTCTAGGTGGTAAGTTTCTTTTTGGCTCCTCTGGAGAAGCAGGTACCAGATGTTGGCCAGTGCTAAACCTGAGACGCCTCAGGTATCTGATCATTTACTTCATATAGGTTCCTGTACAAATATGGATATCTCTAGCAACATATAAGTTATCTGTAAGTTTGGATCTCAACCCCTGTGGGATACTGCTTCCTGCTCATTTATCTCGGGTCCCTTATCTGCCAAATTCTTTTTGAGTCCTGGGTTTCAAGGCCTCATTTTCTATTATTGCACTTTAAAAAGTATTCCCTGTTACTATTCATATCAACACACAAGAGATTACTTTCAGTACAATTTCACTAATTCTCCTCTTTTAAGGTAGATGAAACAAAATTGTCTGCAAGGATCTAAGGAGTATAAACACTAAAGAGAGATAAAGAAGCTTCACAGATCTTACTACGATATGAAAACAGGCAAGCATATCATAGTTCAAGCATAGTAACAAGATAACATTAGATTAACATAACAAGATTTAGGCTAAATTATTTCCTCACAACCATTGACATCCCCTTAGAAAATTCAGTATTTTAGAAGTTAAAGGCTAGACTAGATCCAACACTGGATTAATACATTGATAGGATTGTTTTACTAGTTTGTCAACATTATGTATTTCTGCAGCTATGTAAATCTGGAATCCATGCATGTAAGTTAGGAGAAAAAGGTTCTAATTTTGGATCCTGGTTGTTACCTAGGCTGGAGCAAGATGATAGGAGCATAAACTACAATGATGACACCACAGTAGTATCTACAATACCCAGCACAATGCACAGCAGGAAAACTCAGGATGCAATCTGAAATGAGTCTTAAATAGGGCAGAGGAAAGAGCATCATTGACGCTACAGCAGATACACTAATAATTTACAAGAATACAAGTGGTACCTGGAGGCATTCTTGGGATCAGTTCCCAGGTGAATCACGTATCCCCCTCCCCTGTAGACAGCAAGTTTGCCCCAGATGGGGTGCCCTCTCAGTTTGGACTGACTCTGATACTGCCATGCTGAGCTCAAGTCAGAGGAGTTGTCGAAGACCGAAGTATTCCAGTGTTCCCCATAATCTGATGTATCTTCTGTTTGTTGGGAATATGGAGCATGGCATTCCTGAATCACACGCTGGAGTTTGGGAGAAATAGGGCAGGTGTCTCCTTTCACTCTTACTTGGCGAATTCGAGCACTACCCACCAGCTTGGAATTGCCATCTGTAATGAATCCTAAATGGGAGATGGAAAAGAGCAGCACTGGCAATATGACAGAACTACTAATAATATTTCTTCATCTCATTCACTGATGCATTAATATTTTGCCATAGATTCTTTTCTGAAAAACACAGTAAGCAAAATAATCATGAAAATTAAGCCCTCGTGTTGTTTTGAATGGAGTTCATAGATAACATCCATAGATAACAGAGTTCAGTATCACTACCTATCTGTATTTTATACAGAAGGAACCTGAGGCCTGGAGGAGAAAAGTGACTTGCTTCAAGTCACACAGTAAAGTAGCTGTATGCAGTGTTCACTTGGCCACAGTTGGTCAGTGCCTGTCATGTCCAATGAACAACTCTGCTAATGTATTTCAGTATTTACTCTTAAACGTGGGCTGGAAAATGGGTCATGTTTATTACTGGATATGGTTAGATAGAAACATGGTGATACTGCATAATTAGCCTTCACATTGACCTAAGCCATGATGCAAACAGAGCTCTCCTGAGGAAAAGGTTTACAGTGCCACCTATCTGCCATTCTTTTTTTGAATTATGGAAAGAAACTTGTGTAAAACTGAGGCATATATCTGAATATCTGGAATAAGTAATGTAAAATGTGAAAAATGTAAAATTACAGTGCAGAACTTTTGGTTTATATTAAAGATAAGGAAAATATCAGGGCACAGTAAACTTGGGGTCAGGCTGTGGGGTTTTTGTTATCCACTAGTATTCATATTATAAGAATCCACACCAGTCTTACGCACTCACAGTCTCTTTCTCGGGTCAAATATGCGTGTGCAAGTTAGGGAGATGTATAAAAGACAATGTTTCAGAATCTAGCAAGCTGAAGTGAAACAACGTGACTCTGCACCTTTATATGATCCATAAAGATTTTTGACTAAGGTAGTGTTTGCCCACGTGAAAAAATCCTGATAACTGTAGACATCGTGGAATCCATTTGTAAAGATGTTCTCAATGTGTTTGTTTAAGTAGTAGGAATTGGGATCTCTCTGCCCATAGGCAACCAGTAACAGCATCCATAAAAACCCCAGATAGGCTGGAAAAAACAAGAAGAGACAGCACATGTAAGCTCAGAATTAACACTGCTGTTCAAAATAGATTGCATGAATGATTACTGCTGTCATCACTTATTAGGTTAAGGAGATGCTTTGCTAGACTCTGACTGACCAGTGGTAATGAATTTACACAAGCTACTTCAATGTGCTGCTGTTCAAGCATATTACGTTCGGAATACGAGTAGCGGTCGAGAAAATGAGTGGGAAGGCTGGCAGAACACCAATAGTAATGACAGCTCTAAATAAAATGAGTAGTCTAACTTTGTTCCAAGTGAAGCTGAGGTAATTTTTCTATTGTTTTTGGAGGAAATAAAACTGGGGTATAAATCATTATCTATAGATACTATCTGCTTTTAGAAAGATGGCCTCCAAAGATGGCCTCCATCTGCTCTTTTGATTTCAACTTCATTTAACTGTTGACCTCCTCCTTTTACCCTTTCTAACTTTTCTTTAACCTCTCATGTGTCTGTAATGTGTTTCTTTACCATAAAATCAAGCCTCTAACCACACTTTTTTCTCCAGCTAACATTCCCACCTCCTTTCAGCTCCGACTGCCACTGAACAGCCTGTCTCTACACCGTAATGGCTGGCAGAAAGCTGAAGATATGCCAAAACTTTTTCACCCAAGAGAACAATATTTTCACTGATGTAGAAATACTGATGAATACTACTGAATAAAACAAGATAATCTACATATGGATAATACCCAGGATTTCTCTGATGAGAGCAAATGCTTTCTTCTCCTTCATGCAGCTGATTTTCATTTTCTCCACATCAAGTGCAGGAGGTGGCCGGTAAATATTGCTTCTACTGTCCCTTCGGGCTCCAAAGAGAGGGTTTGAATCACCTGTGAGTGAGAGCAGAAAACCCTGGAATTAGTCAACAAATGGTCTACGTCCTGCTTTTTGTGTCTTTGGACATTATAAGGAAACTTTTTTATTTAATGCTTTCCCTTAGGAAGACAGGGGATGTGATATTAACAATCAGTATAGTAAGGCAACAGTGGGGAGGAAAGGAGCTCACAAACACAGTGTGTTAGGTTTAGGCCTAGGTGTAGTCCAAGTGTCTCTCTCTAGGCTGAGCATCTCAGAAGGTGATGTATTCAGAGCCCGAGACTGATCAGGGAGGAAGCTGTTGATCGGGATTCTTTGCTGTGCCCTAGGACTCCTGTCTGTTGCTATGAGCTTTTTTTAGACATGATTGTGATTGCAGAAGCCACTGTTTGGTTTATGGGAGTAATACAGATAATTGTGGTTGTGGAAAACAACGTATACTGAGGACTTTGATATCATAAGACTTAAAGGAGGTGGGAAATTTCCTTGAGAGAGAACTTGAGTTTTAGATAGGCTTGTCAGATAAAGGTCTACCAATCTAGCTGAAGAGTCCATTTTGCACTGGGTCATGTGTTTATTTTCATTAGGTTGCGAAATAGTTACAGGTTTTGTTTGCAAGCCATGCCATGAATACTGAGATGTCTGCACAGAGCTAAAACAAACCTCCCTGTATATCTGATTTTTCTTATGTCTGATGTGACAGCTAAAATATTTAAGCATGCTTACTGTATACTAATAGCACTGATTCATTAATTTTGATTATAATGGCTTCAGTCAGTTTGCCACTTTTTATTATTTTCTTTTCTAGATGTTCCTTGAATGTTGACAAACTGAAAAGTGATTGGCTATCCACTTGTACAATTCTTGATCTAGTATGAAACAAGATAGGAGAATACTTCTTTTTTCCTGACATAGGCAAGCCAAGGATGGAGGGAAGGAAGGAGTCAAATATCAGTATCCTGGCAGCAAGTAGATCCTCCAATAACAGGGGCAATCTTACAACGGGGCTAGGGGAGATTGTGCATGTATATATATTTGCAGAGGTGAAAACATATGGAAAAAGATAAACAAGGAAGTATTGTTCTTTTGATCCAGAACTACTTCTCTTTTATCTTTTTGATCATGTGGTCTCTTTCAATAAGTGTTCTGCAAGATTTATCCAACCTAAACATACACTGGTCTTTATATTTTCTCCAGCTGGCACAAAATCAGTTATTTAGGTTTCCACTTCCACCTTGATCATGGGAGTGCTAATGGGTAGGCACATAGTCACAGCACCTGTGGATTTAGTGGTTCCTGCTAACCTTGTCAGCTAAGATTTAGGTATATAAAGATAACTAGTGAAGTTCTCAGTTGAGCTGAGTCACATATCTGTGCATAAAGCATTCCAAAAGCTTGGAGAACATTTCACTTTCTTTAATAATTTCTCACTTTACAGACAGTTACCTGGTGCAGATAAAGGCCCATCGATAGCTGTGTTTTCTTCATCCTCATGTTCCACCTTCTTCAGAACCAGAGCAAAAAAAGCAGCAAATCCCAGCACCTGGAAAGAATTAGCTATAGACTCACCATATGCCCATTTCATACAAAGAAGCTCAGGCTTTGACCTGGATCCCTTTGGATCCAGGCACTGCAGGAGAGCAACTGTGCTTTGGCTTTGTTGAACTCATGCAGCTGAAGCTCATAAACAAGAGAACAACACACAGCACTGGGGTCCATCCAGCTAAACTGATTTTGCCATATGACACACCTTCCCTGGTCAGAAACCTCATCACCTGTTAAACTCTGACAAAACAAGGGAGATGAAACTAATGGAGTTAATGTCAACAAAAGACAACAGAACTCTGTAAACCACCTGCTAGCTCTTGTTTTAATGGCAAAGACTTCTCATTTTACCTGTTAAATCCTGTGGTTCTTTAGAAACTTACCTGTTAAATCCTGTGGTTCTTTAGAACACATTACATTGTCTTCCTGAAATGATAGTAGAATGAGTTTGTATTGGCCAGTGGTTGTATTTCAGAGGATCTCACCTTTAAGGGCTGTGTGATGAAAAGACTTTCCAGGAAGGAGATGGCCATGGAGATAAGCCACTTGATGGAGTTCTCCTTGCCATAATGCAGCCCATAGAGCATGGTAAAGAACCCAGATACACCACTGGTGGCTGCAACAAGGAACCAAGCAATGAACACAAACCACCACGGCAGCCCTTTAGAAGAAGAACTTTTCTTGCCATCACCAGAGAAGCTTGGAGTAAGGGACCACCTTGAAAGTCAACCAGAAGAGAAAAAATCCATCTGCAGTGGAACAGAAGCCAAAATCGCAGTCTTCGGGTTCAGTGGGGATAGGCAACATCTTATGATTGAAAATCTCAATCAAAATATTTTAAATTATTTTAACTAATGCAGTTATATAGGATATATGGATAGCAAAAAGTACAGTGAGCAACAATATGAGGAAGTGTGCAGAGATCAGCTAAAACCAAAACAAATATGATGGGCTTATTTACTCCTCAGTTCATGCGTAATTGAACCTCCAGTAGAAATATTGACAAATAAAACCATGAGTGCATTTTAGCTGCTGGATACATCTCTTGTGATCACCATAAAGGCCAGAGAGAGAATTAGTGGTATTGTTTTCAATACTTCCAACTTAATTACCATATTTCACTGAAATATTTTGTCTGCTTATTAATTTTTCTTTATCCATACATTTTAAGAGACGTCTGAGACTTTGGAGCTCAGTGATTATCTCAGCCCTTTACTATCATGTGGCATTGTATTGTAAAATTCAGTTTTGGAGGCAAAAATGACAAAGAGCAATGATCTGTCATTATTGCTTTTGTGTGCAGTTTGCAGTGCGTTGAAATTTCTTTGTTGCTCCTACAATAGTATAATAGTAAAACATGTTTCTACAGCTATAATAATCATTATCTAGCACATATTAAGCAGTAATTATTTGGGCTCCATCATCCTGACCAGTTTTGAATTCACGACTTGAATTTACTTATACTGAGAATGAGATGAGAACTAGGTTACCTCTCACTGATGGACGCTGATGAGCAGATCCGGTTCTCCAGGAGGTTCTTCATGTGCTGAACCTGACGAACAGCTTGTGTGTAACTCTGAGGCATCTGAAATTTATGGGGCCCCAGTAATTCCAGCTCCATCTCTACATGCTGGAGTTGCATGTACAAGCAGTGATTGTAATCGCTGTATTTCAGTCGCTCACACATCCCCTTCTCTGGAGTTGGGACTCTTGTTTTTCCTGCAGGTAAAGAATGATTTATTTTTTTAAAAAGAAAATCAGCATAGCTATCCCTAGATTAAAATACTGTTCAGTACAAAGGTTATCAGAACTGAAGCTCAAGCTTGTGAATGTGACAAAGTGAAGAGTAACATTGGAAGGGACATGTAAAAGCAACTTTAATACTAGAGCTTTAACACTTTTCTGCTGGAATGGGCTGGAATTGTTCCCAGGAGGCAACTTAGTAAGACAGAGGTCCTAAAACCTTGATAGAGCAGTCAGATAAGATCAAGTGCTAATTTGTTCATAGTTTACCTGTGCAATTAGTAGTGTGGTACACTCATTGGAAAAGCCAAATGCAAGTCTTAATGAAATCAGTGGGATTGTTTACTCATATACTGTTGTTTAACTAAAAATAAATGAATGCCTAAGTTAAGAGTCAGACTGAAAGGAACAATAGCACAAGGCCAAGAAGAAAAAAAGGACAGGACAAAAAGACTGTGAAACAACTGATATTTGTGAGTCTTTATGCTATTAGATACTGATCCTGCTCCCAAGCCAGGCTGGTAGCTAACATTTAATTCTATAGCATAAGAAATAGAAGTTTCACAGTGTCTTTACTCAGTTGGGCACTCAGTGGTGCGCAGTGAAAGGACAAGAGGCAACGGGCACAAATTAAAACATGGGAACTTCTGTCTGAACATAAGGAGAAACTTCTGTATTGCGAGGACATTTGGACACTGGAACAGGTTGCTCAGAGAATTTGTGGAGTCTCCATCTTTGGAGATATTCAACATGTGACTGGACGTGATCCTGGGCAACCTGCTCCAGCTGACCCTGCTCTGAGCAGGGTGGTGGACTAGACAATCTCCAGAGATCCCTTCCAACCTCAACTATTCTCTGATTCTGTAATTGCCTTTGAGTCAGAATGTAAGAAGAGCTTGGGTCATCACATCCAGCGTTACCATCATTTCCACTACAAAGGTTTCAGTAGGCATGTCACGTGTTGTTTACCTTGTATATCCATAGCACCTAATGTGACAATTATAGGGTCATCCTTCTTTTTGCTCTCATCATAAAACTCTTGCCCAGCTCTGTTCTGCTGGCAGATGATGTCCTCAACCAATGCCAAAAGTGAGTTGATGTTAGTTGATTTTCCAAGATCTGATACTGAAGTGAGAGATGGAGTCTTCAGGGCTTTAAAGAGTGAGTTGGCAATTCTTCTTATATCCTAGAAAAGACAGCAGCAACACAGCAGTGACTCTGGCTGCTGTGACTTAAGCTGGTGTGATCTGAAGGCACCACTGGCTGGGAGCTTCACCAATTGCTAAAATCTCCAGAATGGATAAGGATAGCATATCCTACAGTGCTGGATGTGACAGGCAGATTTCAATGAGTTCAGCAAGACTGCTTTCAGGATTCAAAAATACAGCTTACCTGCCTGAGGACCGAAGCTGAGAAAGACGGGGTCTGTGGTACCTTTTATCTTCACTGTCTTGCTTAATGTTTGCTTTAACCCCTGAACAGTGATTTTGGTCGCACATAATAATTGTGCAAGGGCTGGGATGTACATAGGCAGATCTTAATGAAGTTGGGGATTCCATGTAGATGGGTAAATCAGTGCTTTGCACCAGTGCGTAATTGGCTTTTCGCTTCAGACAAGCTGAAGGGCATCTGACAGGGAAGATTTCTGCTGTTAAACTGGGGAGGTCAGGTAGTGCATGGCAGCAGAGGGCAGTGCAGGACTCACTGGGGAGCAGCCACAGAGACTTGCCTTTATCACAGCCTCTGGAGTGAGTGAGACAGCCTGGGTGACCTGTGGGGTGGGAGGTAGGCTTGGGGACACTCGACCATTCTTTCCCAGCTTCTTCTCTCTCCCCTGCGTGGCTGGCCGGGATCGTATGTTCCTGAAGATCTGCACAATGAGCAGGTTGATGGGGAACATGAGGAGGGAGCTCTCAAAGCCAATCATCACTTCCTGCCATGTGAACTCGATCTTACCTGTCAAGATCAAACAGAGGGGAGGAGTAAAAATAACCCCAGGAACCATCAGATCTCTCTTTTGTGAAAAAGCCTATTTGTTCAACTGTTCTGCTTCTAGATTCTGCTGTCTCTCTATTTCCCTGCCCAAGCAATGGTGAGGATTGTTACCCAAATCCATTTTCTGCTCAGCTGGATCCTTTGGCACTCCCCAGAACATGATGCTGGTCAGCATGGTGCAGAGAAGCAGTGAGAAGCAACATGACACACGCTGGGCTCGTGTGAAGGAGCTTCGTGGGGAGCGGCTGAAAACCGAGTACCAGATGTGCCCGTCCTGGAAACCCTTGGAGGTCTTCATGAAAAACAGATTGCTGGGAAGGAGGAGAGGGAAATCAAATGGATACTTAGAGAGGAGAGGGAAGAATAAAGCTGTAGTTCAGGGTCCTGACCTGTTCATGCTTCTAGGCACTATCAGAAGAAATAATAACTATGAGAAATTACCAAATATCATGGCATGGAATGGTCATAGCTACTTACATCCTTTCCTTCTGGCCACACCATGGAGGGAAAGCTAATCATGAGCAGTTTCTATATAAATTGTTAGGGAAATTCCACATAGGAGAAGGTGCTTGGGTTTCTGTAGGTCTTGTCAGGCTATCCTTCTTTAGCACCAATATTTCCAGTGTGGTATTACTGTTAGGGTAACGATTAGACTTACTTAACCTTCCTCTTTTCCTTGTTCAGAGCCCTTTGAGGGCAATGGAAAGACCTCCCTTGTTTTCATTTTTCTCTAGGGGTTTGATCTTTTTTGCATACTTGCTTTTCTGGATCGATTGCTATCAAGAGTAAAAAAGTCCATAAAATAGAAGGTACCTGAACTGCTTCATGTCCTGTTCTGTAGCTACTGGGAACACTTTATCTAGGACACATTCTCCAATATCAACGGCTAGCCAAGAGTTACAGAGGAAGTACCATTTCTGATCCCCTGCAAGGTCATGGACCAATACTCGATTCACATACCTGTTGGAAAAACAGACAGGGCACATTCACATGTAACTGAGTGGTATGAAATTCAGGACTCATCAGGATTATGGAGGACAAACTCTGGCCTTCAGCTTCTTAGGTTGTGTCTAAGCTGTAAGGCACAGAACACATCCCATCCTGTACTGGACACAGGATATGGGAAGCACTCCTGGTCCTGCAGTTTAGATTATGATTTGATCTGTTCATCTGCAAAAATGAGAAACTGTCATTTCTTTCCTTTCTAGAACTGTAGAAAGGATAATTTTCAAGTGCTAGAAAAGGAAAACTATTATCATTATAAAAAAAAAATTGTGAATCTTTACTTCCCAGGATTTCCAGATCTCCACTTACCAGGATGGACTGTCCCCTGAATTATCATGCCACAATCTAATACTCCGCAGTTCCCCAAGAGGGAAGAAGGTACAGAGTAGGAAAACATCCACTCCTCCACGTTCAAAGACTGGTGTATCAGGATCAGTTAGGTGGTGTGGCTCACTCTCTCCTTCTAGTCCATAGAGGGTGAGAGTCACCTGGAGAATAAGATGGCAAAAAGAAGACTTGCACATCTCGATCGTATGTATGATTATTCCTCTGGCATACTCTTCCTGCTTTCATCAAATCTAAGGACTTTCTGACTTAGATGTTGCATTTGAGCTGTCCTGTTTAATAGCCTCAGGTGCTCCATTATTCATCCAGTTCTCCAAATGAGTGCATAAACTCTCTTACCGCACAGTGCCATTGATACCTTGGAGGTTGTGGCTGCCCCACGGCGGTGTCCTGTAAAAACTGTCACAAGATAGCGATACTGAGCAAAGGGGTCATTGTCTTCCAGTACTGTGATTTTCACCTGCAGAGTGACACAATACAAGCGGTGTGTTAGCTGTTCTGTAAGTATGGATTCCTTAAAGCTGTGGATAGGAATTTGTCATCTTGTGAACAATGCATATACTTACCAGTAAACAGAGAGTTACAGGAAAGGGGGTAGGATTGGTTGAAGACTTCCTATTAAAACAGACTAGGCAAAATGGGAATTGGCCTAAATACATTCAGTCTTTATTAGCTGAAGACTTACTTTGGCATCATCTTGGATGTCTTTCCTTCGAGCCCAAACAACTACAAGCACATATATCAGAAAGATGCATCCTACAGTTGTCACCACCACAGGGTTGTCCACAAATGTACCAAATAGCTGTGCAGTTTTGCTAACATCTATGGCATTGGGTATGACGAAGAAGGAACTCCCAAAGAATGTCAGATGGTTGCAGAGGCAATGTGTGCTTCTAGGATTTGTTTTTGGTCCTACCTGAAAACCAGAAAAATTTCCTAATAAAACATTTTGCTTCAAAATATTAGATAACTTACCAAGCAAATGAAAAGACAGTGCTGAGATTGGTAAGTTAGTGTGGAGAGCTGCTATACAGAAAAGAATTGTTCAAGTTCCAATAAGGAATATTAATTCTAATGTCTAGCCAGAAACGGGCATATATAATATGCAATATAATACAGCCTTGTCAGAATGCTTCCATTTCTTTTTATATAGAAGCTCATCCCAAGAAATTGAAATGGAAATGTCATTTGAAGCTTAGTCCGGTATGACTAAACTTGAGTTTATTAAAACATCTCAGAATGATCTTGTTTTACGGTGTGAGTTCAATGCTACCATTTTACTACAAGTTATGAGGGCTGGCTTTGAAGTATATAATATAAACATTGTTTTGTTTCTCTCTACTTACATGACATCCGTAGCTGTTCCAGTTCCCCTGGTGCTCATCCCAAAATACACAACGGGATGCGAAGCAAGTGACAGCTATAGTTAGCCTGTCATAGACTGTGGAATCTAGTCCCATATCTTGTAAAACGGTGAAGTAGTAGGTTCCCTCTCCAAAAATGAGTTCTTCTGGGCTAACAACCCAGGTGTTTGTCTCACCTTGAACATAAATATTTTAGTTTCAATGTGTATATAGAAATGCTAATTCAGAAGTATGCAGCTGTATTGCATATAATCGAATAAACAAACTGAAGAAACAGGTATGAAATCATTCTTAGCAACTCATTGTTCAAAGCATCGCACTCTGCTCCTGTTAGTGAACACTGTATACTAGAGATTGGAACCCTGAAGCATGACAAATTGAAACTCCTTTGAGAGGTTTCTTTCCAGTTAGCCGTCTGAACTCATGGTCAAGGCTCATTCTGCAAATACGCATGTGCAGAAAAGTTGTGGATGAGCACTCCCCATACTGACTGCCCATAACTTGCTGTGGGTGGTGAAAGTATTTTGGTTACATAAGCCCAGAATGCACAAGTTCGTGGGTCACTAACAAGTTGTCTTACCTCCAGTAGTTTTCTTGCAGAACAGATGATTTTTCATGTCATAGTTAGTTTCATTTGGACGATAACTGTATCCTAAGTAGAGTATTAGTGGAATGTCATGTTCAGATTCCAGGTGGATCACTATAGATGTGTTTTCTGAGGTGACATTGACTTGGAAAGTGCTAAAATTGCCCAGATTCAACAGAATCTTGTCTTCCTGAGTTGCTGAAAGCCTTGGTAACATTATCTGTTTTTAAACAGAAAGACATAGCTTTAAATAGAGCAAAGCGTCTTGCTTCTATTATCTATAAGCACAATATAGCCACATGCTAGATGATGTTTTTTCATAACATAGGGAAAGCATGGCCAGCATAAATATTGGCTTCAAGGTAATTTTCTTGATACTGCCAGCTAACCTCTGAAAAGTTCATTTGAAACCTATGTAAACTCATCACAAAGGCTGGGATCCTTGGTGCATTTCTGAATGAAGAGCTGAGATTATAACTGAAACACTGGCTACATGAAGTGTGTGTATGAACAATTTAGATGTCAGCTTATACATGGGCTAGGAAGCCCAAACAGTAGTAATACGAACATACAGTTGTTGGATGATGAAATCAGACATTACATTGTGTTTCGGGATGACTGTAATCTGGAGTCTTTTTCCACAACCATTGATTAGCATTCTCACATCCATTTAAATGAAGAAGATACCTCTTTTTTAAGAAAAGACAGAAATATTTGTTATTTCATTCTTCACATGGCACAAACCCTCCATCACAAATGCAGACACCACAATCCCATCGTATAATGTAATGAACACTACCACCATTTGCAGTCATCTCAGAAGATGATAACACAAATAGCTCGTTAACAGAGAAAGAAAAAACAGGGGAAGAGGGAGAGGGATAGAAAATAGTGAGTTTACCTCAATGTTTTCTTTGAGATTGCTGACTGGTATGATCAAGCCATCCAGACCAGTAAGACTTAGACCTCCCACTGTTCCACTGATGTCAAAACTGGTGTCACTGGAGACAAAGGGATTCACGGCAAAGCTCACCATCTATTAGCAAGACATTATCAATCAGTTTTGAGCTATTGTCAATATTTCATTATATTCACCCTCTAAATTTCTGAATAGTGAAAGCTTGAGCTCAGACCCAAACAGTACTCGACTTAAAAGAAGCCTGCATAGAGATTTATGTAAGAAGCTGCTTTATCTTTAAGGTAGGTCAAACACAAACCTTGAAAGTGATTTTGATTCTGAAATGTGATATGTGTACAACAGTGTTTATTGTTTCCATTCATTGTAACCCTTTTGCCTTTTGGACACCAGATATCAAAATGCAATTGCATAAGCCTCTTCCAAAGTAACTCCACCAAACCTAGGCTGTGGCACCCCTCTTGGAATTAGGAACAGAAGTCTATTTCCACTATGATTGCAATGCACAGAAGAGTATGTCAGAGTTGTCAGTCCAATGAGAGGATTCAGGAGCCTCTCCTAATGCTCAGGTAAGACAATGGATGTATTTCCACTGGTTTCAGTGGGCTCTGGACATTTTTTAGCAGAGCTGGAAAAGACAAAATGAAAAAATGTATATATTTTGCAGGTATTGTAGGGGTTTCCTGAGAGTGAGAAATCAACAGAGAGGCCTTTAGAAAATTTATTATAAAAATATGACAATAATATGCAAGCTATTGTTCTGAGGGAAAAAACACCATATCCTAATTCAGATGAGGGATGTGTTATCATCAGGACATTCACAGGCCTTTTGTGTCCTGCAGGATCTGGGTGCCTCAAACTCATTTATTTCTAGCTGGGATGAAACAGGACTGCTGCAGGTTAGTTTTAATGGTGATATGAACTCTGAGCTGTTGCATCCTCCTCAGAGCATTAGATGTATACAAACAGCAAATAGATTTATAGGTATTGATTCATTCCATTGCCTTCTCTAGCCATGCAAGTATGAATCAGGAGTGTATGTGAGGGACCGATGGGATGGGAAATTTAAGTTTTCAGTCCTCCTTAGCTTGCTGAACCAATCTCATGCAATTAAGATAAGTGAAGGCTTCTTTGACCAAAAATAATTCAAATTATTTTCTTGGCATGACAGGAGGGATGACTTGTGTGCTTGTGTATTCATTGTAAAAGGAGGAAAGATTCTAAAACCACTAGACCAAGAATGTAAGTTGTGTATCAGATTGAGTCAGATAAAAGCTGTTTACTTGCCCTTATATCCACTGTTTCATCATCAACTCCTGAAACACTGAGAGAGGAAGCAGGTGGGAGAGTGAAACTGGCAGAGCTGGAATTGGAGATATTAATGGATGTGCCATCCATGTTTTCTGTTTGTAATCTGTCCAGTTAGGGTTAGACACAAGCAAAACAGAATAAAAGAGAAATAGAAAAAAAAACAAAACATGAACAGAATAAAAGAGAAATAGAAAAAAAAAACAAAACATTAAAACAAAACAGAAAGAAACATCAATAGCATGGACTTCATATCTAGAGAAAAAGCTTTCTCACTTCACGAGTATAACTTAGCTGGAAAAATATTTGTAACTCTGCCAGTAAATACTCTGTACATTATCTGTCCCTGACGTAGTACTCCACATAACACTACCATAGAATCATCAAAAAAGGGATGGAATTGGTGTATCTGGATAGGAAGTTGTACCCAACTAGGTGTACTTGTGTGAAAGACATACCTGATTTCTGTGTCAACATGCTCTTGATTTGAATGCACAGTTAAATGTGGATGAAAACCAGGCTCTTGGGGACCAATTTAGGGATGATTATAGGGAATGGAGAATGCTCGTCAGGCTCCTCATGATTATATTTGCTTCTGCCAAGCTGGTTACAATTCTATATAACATGTCATTATTGGCAACTTGGAAAAGGAAAAAAACCCTTAACTGGCATGACATGAGTTTTCTACATAATTTCAAAGGTAAGTGGCTACTGCCTCATCCAGGAAATAGGAGTAAATTCTCCATTGGTCAAAGAAGACACAGCATGAGAATTTCTAAGGTGGCTTTATTGAAGCTAATTGGAGTCCAAGCTGTTCTTACTGTCAGTAATGACAGCCTCATTGCACTGTTGAAGTTATCGTTATGCTACAATATTTATTTAGGTGGTTCCATTTAAGGACAATGTAATGACTATTTGGGGCAAATTTGATTAACTATCAGGATTAACTAACAGGTGGGACACACTGTTACTGTTACCTGTGTATATACATTGTGGCAGAAGGAGTGGTAAGGACTGTTGGTTCATCATCCGGTTCTTTCCCAAACAGAAGGGCGCTCTGTAGATTTTCAACTGTGTTCAGGAGCTGGTGCGACACTGAACTCTGAAAAGGATTGGAGGAGGAAACTTGCAAAAAAGCTTCTCATAATCATCAAGATGCACATTATTTGCCTTTACTTCCTTTTAGGAACAATACTAATTTTCAGTGTCTTATAAAGGTGACAAACTTGGTGATGTGCTTCTTAATCTCAGAGGAAGTTATTCTAATCAGCAATTCAATTTCTGTAATTCTCATTAAAACATTGCAGACAGCAAATAAATACATTTTACAGCTTTTACTTTTGTATTCTATTATTTATAACTTCTACACATTGAAATTGTGTAGAAATTGAAATTGCACTACAAACATGACATCAATTTAATGCAACATATTCCTGCACTTCTGTACATGAATGCCCTTTAGCTGCTCACTTTAGTGTTTAGTTACTTGCAAAAGCAAGACCTAATTACGTATTAATTGTGTGTTATTAGTGTGTTATCCTGGGGGAGTTCGAACAGTTCATAACCTTTTCTCTCAGGTTAGATTTATTTCATGCCCTGCTCCCTTGCAGTGATGAAGGTTAAAGTACGTTCAGCCCAGGAAGCACACAAAGGCAAATGTGACAATTCACATATAGATAGGAAAGGATAGGACAAAATAAACACGTTGTGTAATTCTGAATAGAAAATCAGAGTGGGCTTTCTGAAAAAGTGTAAGCAGCAACCAGAGCTGATTCCAGCTTTGAAGTAGTGGAGCCAATCATGAATATAGAATACCTGTGGCTTCCTTGAATTATGGGGCAAAAGGAGGGGATAGAATCAAGTCTGAAAAAAATCTCTGTGTGCTTGTCATCCATTAGAGGTTGTACACTGATGCTGTTTCTCCAGTGCTCTGTCCTCTTCAGCTTTAAATGTAACAAGAGGCTTCTATCATCTTCATTAGCAGACCATTCAGTCTAACAGGTCTAACTGGGGAGAAGTTTCCTTTGATATTCGAGTCCATCATGGTGTCACAATGAACCCTACCCAATGCCAGTTTAAAAATATGAGGCAGAAGAACTCTTAAAAACTTTCCAAAGCAAGCAGATGTTCACACACAGTCCACTACAAACTGGACCAAACCAAAGTTACCTGCTCTGCCTCTGGCACTGAAGCGTTCGTAGCTCTGATTTCTACAGAAGCTTTAAGGACATTGCTCACTGCATTAAACAGATAGTTGGCTGCATCTTTTAACTTCTGATCATCTCTGCTGTCCTCTGTGTTTACAGTGAGCAAGGAAGCACTGACATCTTTTAGAGTATTGCTAGCTTCCACCTGCATGGGAAACAAAGGGAAAAGTTTATATGTGTTGGTACTACAAATGACAGAAGTGACACTTGTGTCATTTACTGAATATTGCAACATAAGTAATTTCACGGGACTATTTGTGGGTAACACTGTTCTTACTATAATTGTTTGTGCTGGGGTAACACCTCAAACGCCAATAAAGATGGTGTACTAGATGGTATACTAACATGTAGTACAGACCTGAAAAATGCAGCCTGCTTCTACAGATTTAATTTCTAAAAAAGATGAATAATATCTGAAGGAAGTTTGTCTGTCAAACACTGGGCAAGGATACAGTTTAGATGTACAGTAATGTAGTAAATTAGGTTATACTTTGGGCACTGTGTCCAACAAATACCACCATATTGTCAAGTGCATGTGCATTTCAATCTTAGTTTCCACAAACCCTATTGGATTACCAGCAAGTAATACCTTTGGCCTTGTGCTGTGCTAAGTGCCGAAGGAGAATGACTTTTACAATTTTTATTTTGTGCCCGAATGCAGCCAGTGATTGCTTTGTGATTGTGAAAGCACTGGCCAGCTTTTAGCCCAGGATGGTGAGGGAGCCAAGCAAATTCATTGCAAGCTTGGACATATTCATTGCCACAGTCTGCAAGCGCTTAGCAGCCTTAATGTAGGGTGAGTGCTGAATCTGAGCTATGTTCTTGTCGTGCCAAAGTTAACCACATACTGCTGAAATGCTCCCAAGCCATTGTCTGGCTGCAACTGTATAATACATCAGAAATCAGGACAGCTCTTTTTATTGCCAGCGTACTTGGGAAACTTCCCCAGTGACAGTTTGTTCTGTCCTCCCATGTGCTCACTCCTTATGTATAAATAGCATCATCTACTAATAATGTCACGTTGCCAGATAAGATTCAAGAAATACTTTTGTGAAGCCAATCTGAGCATTTGTGCCCAGTTCCTCTGGGTGCTGTCATGTTCCTGCCTCACTGACAGCTTGCCTACGTGCATTTTGTGACAGTGCATGATCAGGGACCAATGGATCTGGGCGATTCTAGAAAAACCCTCCTGGGCAGTTTGTCTTCGGGATTCCAAGAGTGCTTTGCAAGATAAAATATACATCCTAACATGCCTCTGACTAAAAGTTAAAGTTTCCATCTTAAAGATGTATCATAAAATGTAGCTGGCCAGATGGTCATAGGCTGGATTGTAGTGGTTGCTGAGACAATGTCTGTGAGTCCAAATTCACTTACTCTAAACAGCAATATGTATTCCCTTCTGGTCAAAACACACATGCTAGTACAGTTGAAGAAATGGGTAAAGAACAGATAACTGTAAGGCACCGAAACTCTTCCAAGGTCAGTGGTGTGCAATAGAGTCTATACTGTTAGTGTGAGGAGATACAAGATGAATTGCTTCTTACCTGTGCTGAGACAGACAGCTCTTCACTCCTGTAAGTGATTTCTTTCAATACTTCTGACATCTTAAGAGCAGTCTGCACTGATGTTACGTTAACAGCAGAGAGAGTTGTCAGCATCAGCCCTCGGAGCTTGGGATGAAAAGGGATAATTAGGCAAAGCAGTAAGATGCTAATTAGGACTGTGCAAGTAGTGCTGTATATTGACAGCCAGGCTTGCTGTAAATTATGTGGTAGAGGAAGACTCCACAACAAGGATCATTTGAACTGATATTAGGTCTACTGACAAGATGCCACTTGCCTTAGTAACTGTATAATCATGAGTTTTATGATACCTCCCAACACAGAGAATTTATACACTTAACATCCATTAATAGCAAGGAGAGTTACTTGTGAGAATTTGTACTAATGTATGTGAATTACTGTATAAATGCCACTTCCATAGAAAGCAGAGCCATGTATGATTGATGTTACTCAAATAATGAATCATAATTGAAGGATACATTGCATTTCTCTAGATCTTTTCATCTGAGGCACTCAAAGCACTGTAGAAATATAAGCTTATAACAAACATAAGCTGGTAGCTGAAAGGAACAAACTAAAATTACCTGCCATCTAGTACTTTTGGGGAAAAGTAGATAGGATATTTCTCCTACAGGAGAGGCCATTTTATTAATATTTAAATTGTTTGTGGAAAATCAGGTTGATTTTAAGTTTAAAAAGACTGTCGAAATTAGTTTAAGTTAATGCAATAACAATTGAGAATTAATTCTTTTACTGATGGATGATAAAACAAATTATTTATGTGGGCAAATGGTGAAAAACAGCTGAAACCTGTGCCAAACACTGAGATAGATACTAGAATCTTGAAACCTCCATTGATTTCAGGTGGTGATATATGAGCTTTTTATTACTTAAGAGCTGTCAAAGAATATGAAGAGTCCATTATATTGCATTGTACTGCAAGAAAACAAGTGTTTGGCTGACCTCTTTTCGTGTGTCCGTCTGTAAAGATATGTTAAAGCTTTCCTCTTGGGTCTCCTGATTAAGGACTGATGTCACTGACTTACACAGCTGGAAAAGACTCATGCTGTTGTTTCCAGCTTTTAGGATGGTGTTTGCCTTCTCCAATACAATAGCCTGCAGGGTCAGGTTCCCATCAATCATATCTGCGTGTCCAACCTGATGAAGAAATCAGAGATGCTCTTAACGTTGCTAATGCTGTTATAATTATCTTTGAACAGCTTCCATTATCATCTTATTGACAGCCTAGCTAGAGTGGGACAGAAAACTTCGTGTTCCCCATTTTTGATGTTTTATTTTTAGTGGCCTGATAAGGATCTCTCTACTGGGGCAGTGGGGCAGAAGCAGGAGTTTTCTGGGGCCTACGCAGAGTAACACCAGACTCACTAAATACAGCTTATGCTGCCCAATGTCCAAATAGATCATCTTTTAAACTTCTATCCTAGAAAAAGGGCAGTGGAAGATTCTTTTGACTATCTTGAGTCCTCAGAGAATAGTCTCTGTTAGACAGGAAAATGGTCATTATGGCACATTCAGAGGGAAGTAATAAGTCTAAAATGGGAAGAAACTCCAAAAGTGAATCTTCGGTTAGATTTCAACTTGAGAGATCTTGAAATAAAGTAATTCTTCTGTGTACCTTCACTGAAGCATTAGTTTGAACTGTATCACCATAGCTGTTGCTAACAGTAATTGTCATATGTAAAATGAAATTATTTTCTTTTTCTCCAAGTGGAAGATAAACTGGGAAGAGTTCAGGATCCAGGCCACAATGCAGGAGAGAATCTGAAACAGGAAAGAGGGGGTCACCTACCAGACACCACACAGACACCTCCTGCTCTCTAAGAGCAGGGGACTGGACTTGCTCTGTGTAGGCCTGATTGACTCAGTCTCCCTGGGGAGCAGAAGCAGATTGTGCCTTTGCTCTTGTTAGCAACAGTAACAGTCCTTGCTAGAAACACGAAGAAGCAGTTAGCCAAACAGTTCACCTCAGGACTTACTTGATTTCAGATAGAAGCAATATGTGAGCTGCCTGTTATGACTGGATTGGCATGAATCCGCCAAGCAAGGAGTGCTGCAGGAGACTGTGAATGTGGTGAGCACTGATCCCTGCTTGGGAGACACGGCACAACTGGGGATCTGGGGCGGAGGCACGGTGCTGACAAGGTACGTTTCCTCCCCGTAGCCACGCTGAGTCATTGCTGGGAGTGGAGGGAGCAGAATGTCAGCAATAATCGTGCCCCGGCAGCACTGATCTTCTGACGTTAATCTTGCCTACTCTAGCAATGATGCTGTTTGTTCAGGCACCAGAAACATCAGGGTGAGCCTAATCAGAAATGAAATCCTGCTACTGAATAAGCCATAAGAGGAAAAGAACTATTAAAAACATGGTAGTGTTTGCATTACAAAGCAAAGCTGTATTATTTGATCAAGTATTTAGCATAACTTCATTTCCAGATGAGCCTTAACAAAGTTATTAACAGCTTGGAGTAAGATAACTGAATTTATCCTGCTGTGCAACAGCCCAGAACAAACTTAGCTCTTAATTATTTTAAAGAACCCACATATAAAGTAACAGCTCTCAACTTGTGGAATGATTTAACTTATTTGTCAGCGAGGCTATGATGTGTGTGTAATGTCAATGTGATGTCACAATGGCAGAAACTATCTCAAAGGAGTCTGAAAAACCATGCTTGCCCTTACCTGTTACTTTAATCTGAAAAGCTTCCCCCTGTGTCTGCAAGAAGGAGCTGTTCATTTTCAGCACGGATGTGTTGCTTTGAAGCAAATTCAAAGAGTTCTGCCGGAAACCAGTCAGGCCACAGGCTAGAGGGAGGGCCGTAGACTGGAAAATCAGACAGAAAAGAAAACATGACGGTAGAGGCTCTTCGCTGTGATTTCTGTTGTGATTTATCAGGAGCAGGGTAGCAGTTTGGTGCCCTTCATTATAACCCCTCCCAAATCTAGCACCCCCTTGTCTCAGTCTTCACTATTATTTCCAAAGCGTCCATTTGACAAAGTATCACCCTGAGGCCACGTGGCGTTCCCTCAGGATGGATGTTTATTTTTGTCTGTGCAGTATTTCTGACAAATCTGATGCTCTCACCTTGGTTTGGAATGTGTTATCTAAATACCAGTTATAATACATGGCCTGGGAGTCCTTCTGTCCAGAGACACTCAAAACAACCTCACCACTAGCATTCACTGGCTTGCAGTTTGCCTCACACCTGTAAGGAATTAAGACCATAGTTACAAGTTGTAACCGTATAAGATGTCATAGTCCTTGATGTTCATTGTTTTACTCTCATTTGATTAAAACCTGCAAAAGCCCTGCAATATGAGACAGGTGACACAGGACTCACAAATAGCTAAATAGTTAATTTTAAAGCAAGAGATTTAGGAACCTTCATCTCCATTTTCAATGTGACTGAGGCCCAGAACTCACAAACTGTTTATACTGCAAAACTGATTCAGGCTCTCAAATGAAGCCTGCCTCTATTTAAGCTCCTGAAATGATTATATTAACAGATCATTGAAATGCCACTGCTCTTTAATGAGGCACTAAATGCTTGAAGAACAGATTTTTTTGAAGCAGTAATGTGTACCTGGGTGTCTAGTAGGAATTGCAGACATATCTCATGGCTTTTATTCCCATTGTTTCAATGAAGTTTGCATATGGACATCTCCAACATTGAAAGGATGTAGTGGGGTCAAAAACGCTAAATGGTTTTGGGAATAATATTATTCAGTTTATAAAAGGATTATGTTCAGAAATGTGGACTGGAAAATGCAGCAAGACCCATTTTGTCTGTAATTCCTATGATGGTAAGGTATAAATAGTTTTACAACAATAAGTACGTTATTACTTTATTATCGTTATTATTGAAAACTGTGGCTTTGCACTATGTCTGTGTAGTAATAATATTAACCAATGAATACTATGGTTTAAAAACAGACCTGATTTCTAGTTGCAGTTCTTGTTTTGCAGTCACATAGAGACATTGCTCGTCCTGCCTCTCTTCATTGCCATGGTTTTGGACTGTAACCCTGACAGTCACTGCTGACTTTGGAGGAGGAAGGCAGAAAGGTGGGATTTGCACCTCAGTTTGGTTGGTTAGGATTATCTGTTGCTGCACACATTTGTTCCACTCAGGCCAGCAAACTCCTGAAAAACATTTCCTTTATAATTAGAATAGTTGCAACATCCCATGTCTCTTATAAAGGACTTTACTGCCATAGGTTTCAAAGAGCTTTATAGAGCAAACAAGGTTCCTGAACCCAATTTAAAGAGTGGGTAGTCAGAGTTCAGAGTACAGTCTGACTTCTTCAAAGTAACGTATGAGGCCAGGGATAAATATGGGGACAGAACACAGGCATCCTGAATCTCAATCCAGTTTTCAGCCATAAATGTTTTTGCATCATATTTGATGCTAATTATTGCTGTTTTATTGAGACGTGTACCTTGCAAATGCCTAACTATGTAAGTCACTTGGGATTAGTTCTTGGCTATGAGGGTGAGGGCTTAGGATGGGCAGATCTTGAAAAATTGAAACCTAGGAGTAGCCACCTTTGGGAAAAGACAAAAACTGAGTACTATCCCATATTATATACCATAATTAGTTCAGTGTTAAAACCAGGGTAAGGTAGAAGGACATTCTTCATGTACAGTAAGTGGCAAACTTTAAAGCCAGAGAGTAAACCATCCTTTAGTCAGATTTTCACCACTTGATCTGACACAACAGTGAGTTTGTTACTCGTCAAATAGAAGTTGGTGGAAAAGTTCAGGAAATGCACATACCACAGGACCAGAGAAAACCGGAATTATTATTGTTGTCTGGCCAGCCAAGTGTAACAGTTGTGAAAGGATCCACATGGCGACTCGGTTTAATATATATTTTGTTTTTTCTTCTGTGATCCTAAATAATAAGTAAATGTATTAGTTAGGACAGGAGCATGTATAACCACATACGTATCTTGCTTCTTTATAATGAAAAAGTTCTGAAAGTTTAGACCCCAAATCCCTGTATGCAGATCTGTAGTTTAAATGATCTTTCCCTGATCAGTGGTAGTATGGAAGTAGAAGCTATGGGAATAGAAGCAGATGGCACAGAGAAATTGTGTGGCAAAATACTCCCAAACTCATTAAGTGGCTTAGGAGTCCAGCTCCCATTTTCAAAACTAATGCAGGTACTTAGGAAACTAATTCCCATTAATTTTCCACTTCTGGACCAAGACTTTTAACCCTTGGACAATAATTTGTCTTCTAGTACATCTGCTAGTACATTCCTTTTTTATCTGAATTGGATACATTACAGCTGTAGATAAAGAGAAGGAGGTAGCCGAATTTGTCTTTCTGTGCAACACAGTGTGATAAACTTAGTTTTTAATTAGTTTTATATTCCTCTGATGCAATATATTCTTACAGGCAATCTGTAAAGCATGATGCCTTCTTGTGAAGCAGCACATCTCTATAGCAGACATCTGTCTGCTAGTGTTATAGTTAAAAACTAGACCTTTAAGATGATAACAAAATATTATATCTCGCAATTTTATTATTTAAATTTGTGCAGCTGCTAGCAATTGGTGTATCATTAGTTTCTCAGTTTGCCATAAACTAGAAATTTCTACTTTGCAAAGTAGCTTAAACATTCCAATACAGAAGCAGGAAACACTTAGAAACAATATAAAGATATATTAAACTCTGCTTGAAGGATAGCCCCTCAAAGAGAGGTTTCCATTAGTCAAGTAGATAATTTAAAAATTCATCTAAGCACATTTCAACTTCCAAAACTGAATCATTGTGAAAAGTTCATTTTCTCTAATCTAGTAATTGTTACTTGCAGGCTTTTATGAATTGTAGATTGAATGCCTGTAAACGCATTTGTCTCAGAGACTTTTGGTGTAGATTTTGTGTTAAAACATATGTGGCAGAAGATCTAGTCCATAATCTAGTATGCTACAATACTTATTTTCAATATCTTATGCAGCACTTTTACTGGTAAGAAAAATTACTGAGCGTTTCAATTTAAAGAAAGATCCTTAAATAATACTTACATTTGTCTTTTGGGTATTTGTTTTGGAGCTGCCTTCTTCCTTAGCAGAATCTGTTTAATACAAAAAAGAGCAGAATAATTTATTCCTACCTATAAAGCTTTCAGACATCCTCAGTGAATACGACTTAAATACACAGGTTTGACTACCGACAGTCTGAAAGATAGGGCTGTAAGAATCAGACTCTAGAACTAGAGTCTGTGATAAACAGTCTAGTTACAATAGGTAAAATTGTAACAACAAGCTAGTCACATACTATAAAGAAGATGATCCTGATTCTTCAAACATAATGGTGTAAATCAAAATAAATTCACAGAAGGTGATGGAGTTTCATCGATGTACAAAGCAAAATTGAGGGAAAGCACTGGAAAAGTCTCAATAGAATTAGTACTAAAGTCACTTTATTCCTGGTATAATCTGCTTTTGTAAATGTAAGGATGAGCAATCTAGAAGCATTTACTGACAGCAATTTATGAGACTGCTGTGATGCAAATATTTTCTGGTTTCAGAGCTATGTCCCGAGCCATAAACTTCACTAATTATTTCTAGGACAAATATCAAATGTGCAATGTGTAACATATACAGAGTGATGCTAATTTATGACTACTTCAAAGCCAGGGAATCTGCCTTCATCAGGAAGAAGCCTCCACAAAAGTTTTCAGCACTGTTGCTGGAAGGAAAGCAATTAGTAGATGCAAACCATAAACACTCCATGAAATGCTCTGATTGCAAAAAGACACTTACGTGGTCAAAAACAGCACTGTCAGACTAATGCAATTACCTTCTTTATGAGAACTGTTTGCCAACACAGTGATGAACCCAAGATCCAGACTCATGTTTGAGAAGGCATTCATGGCCACCACTTTCACTAGGAAAGTACCTAGAGAAGACAAATGGCCAGTTAAGAATAGCAGTGGGACCAGTCCATCATGTTTGCGATATAAAACCCAATTTGTAAAGAAAACCCTATTTTCTTCTGTTAAGAGCTTTGGGGTTTTTCTGATGAGTTTCCACTGCTGAAAGGCTTTTCAAGGAATGTTCTTCCCCTTGTGTCTCAGCTTTTTAATAACTCAGATGCCTTTGTCCTAGCACTTGCAATGCTATTCATTGTCAGCTGGCTATGATATTACCACATAGGAAACTAGAGGTGTGCTAATACTGGAGTCCAAATGAGTTTAGGCATCTTGAGAGACCAGCTGTCTTGTTTGAAAATTTCTGCCTGAAGGGAAGGGATGTTCAAATGGGTATAGGGAGACCCAATAAAACTTTTAATATTGAATTATTTTAAAACATAAAATTAAATCATAATTAGCTTCTAGTGTTCCAGCTTTGGCATGGGATTCAAATAGTTCATTAGAGGAGGAAACATTTTTATCTTCTGCCACTGAACTAACTCTTAAAGACAATCTCCCTAATCCCACATTTTAAAGGCTTTGATTTCTTAATAATGGAAAGAAAAAATTACTAAAAAGCTTATTCATAAGTAAGTCAAACAAAAACTACCTGTTGGAGACTGACACACAGAAAAGCTCCCCTTTGTCATCTCTACTGAGAACTCCTCAGATTATTGATTACTGCAGTGTAAAATGCAGAGGAGTGTAAACTTGAAAAGTTACACATATGAACAAACAGGAGGAAAACACTTTGTGATTCAGGAAAATATCATCATTTGTACTTGAATCAGATCATGTCATGAAAAAATAAACCCTGGTTCATTATGTCTTTTTTATTGCAAAAATCAGGTGAAGCCTTTCTTTCAGTCTCCATATGGAGAACCCATTTGCCAGTTCAATTTTTTTAGCTCACTTACAAGTCAGTAAGACCATGCTGGTCATACTGTTCTGCAGACCGAGTTTGAGCAGCTAGAAAAGCTACCAAGTTCAGCTGTACATTATTGTCCCCTACCCTAGGGTGCTGTGACTGTTTATGTGAACTCCTCTACTCAGCTGTGAGTGTCTTAGAAATACAGAAGATGTCAGCATGCTGTACCTTCAGACTGCATGGGAATGATGTACATTCGAGGTTCCCCATGAGGGCCATCTTCTTTGTGAGAGTAAGTTTCATTAGATCCAATCACCTCAAACTTCAGTTTATCTGGGGCACCATGAGACACAGAGACATTTATCTCCAAATTCTCCCCCAGCTGCAGCGTGTGAGAAGCTAATGCAGCCTGAAGACCAGATACTGGCTCAAATAAGTGAATAGCAATGCCCTCAGAGATCTCCGATGCGGTTGTGTTGCTGGATGCTCGGATTTCCAGCTGATGTATCCCTGGGCCTAGCAGCTCTTGAGAGGCACTGTCGAGTGTCAGATTGTGAGGGACAATTCCTTCCTTTGCACTGGATTCAGTGAGTGTCATGTTATCTGCTAATATAACGTAGGTCACTCCATTGCCTGTAAAAAGACAGTTCAAAATTTCTCACAGCTTGTGTAATAAGCCATCCAATTCTAGCTGCTTTGTGCAGCATTCAGGTATTTATAAAGGAGGCATAAGAACACTGCAGCAACGCAGGCTTTTGTGCCCCTCTAGGCTCCCTGTGGAAGTCTATGACGTGTTTTTTGCTGGGAGTGTTAGGGCAGTCAAGAGAATGCAAACATACACTACTGAATTTTATTGTTTAAGCATATATGTGGATTCCAGGAACTTGAAGTGAGAACAAGATATACATTAGCAAATGTGACCGGCTCAGCGTGGAATCCTCTTACCCTCAATCAGAGAAGCATTTCTGTGGATTCCCAACTTCAAATGTGGAAATATTCCTACTGGCTTCATGTGGATTCATGTGACTGAAGTTATGCTCATGCTTTGTCAGCTTTGTGTAGAGGGAAAAAGGGTTTATACTTACGTTTGAGGTGCTGTAATATCTCTGAGAAAGAACCTCTCCAATGGAGCTGAGAGCATTCAGTTGCAGGAATGCAACAATTAGAGGGAAAGCATTCACTAAAAAGTATTGTTTTGCATAATGAAAATCTTGCTTCTATCCCATGGGTAGCATAATATTTAGCCTGCCGTTTAAATCATGCAGAGTAATTACCCTCACCTCCATTGAGTTCAACTTGAATCCACAACAAATCCCCATACAGTGTACGGCAGTGAGAGCTGTTCCCAGATTCATACTGGCTATAGCATCCAGTAATGCTTAGTTGATCCATCTTATCTTGAACAGTCACCCGCTTCTGTGCCATCACGTGCCATTCGCTGGTGGTACATTCCACAAAAACGGTAAATTCTCCAGGAGATGAATATCTATATGTTACATTGCTGACCAGTCTACAACAGAAAGAGAACAGCTGCTTATTGTGGAAGACTGTCCTGAGAAGTCCTTAGCCTTACGTGATAACAGTGGTCACAGTTGCCAAATTTCTGACCTGACTGAGCTCTACTGCAATTGCTGTAATCCCTCATTTATTTACATAGCATTTTTAGCATTGAAGATTGTTCCTTTGTTCCAGTGTCCTGGTTTCGGCTGGGATAGAGTTAATTTTCTTCCTAGTAGCTGGTACAGTGCTGTGTTTTGGATTTAGCATGAGAATAATGTTGGTAATATACTGATGTTTTAGTTGTTGCTAAGCAGTGCTTACACTAGTCAAGGACTTTTCAGCTTCCCACGCTCTACTGACTGAGAAGGCTGGAGGTGCACAAGAAGCTGGGAGGGGGCACAGCCAGGACAGCTGACCCAAACTGCCCAAAGGGATATTCCATACCATGGGACGTCATGTTCAGTACATAAACTGGGGGGAGTTGGCCGGGGGGCAGTAACTGCTGCTCAGGGACTGGCTGGGCATCGGT
>NW_008795126.1:3823763-3862254 GCF_000699145.1 Aptenodytes forsteri | reverse complement strand
TTATTTTCCCTTCCTTTTCTGTCTTATTAAACTGTCTTTATCTCAACCCACAAATTTTACTTTTTTTCTTTTTTTTTCCCATCTTCCCCTCATCCCATTGTTGGGGGGGAGTGAGCAAACGGCTGTGTGGTGTTTAGCTGCCTGCTGGCTTAAACCACAACATCCAGCTATGGTGTCATTAAGGATGTATATCGGGGGTGGTCATTCTCAAAGCATATCTATAATGATGGATACATTTTGCTGTAAAGTACGTAGATTACAGTTTAATAACATGTGGCATTAGATCTGGTCTGTGTCTTGTTGGCTTTGAGCACAGACGTGACTATGCACATTAGAACATGTAACGGTGCCCTTAATTCCTCTATTCTTTATTTTATTCCCGATTTACCATCTCTTAGATACATCAGTGGAAGCTAAGACTGCTCAGCATTTTATCAGAGTACTCCCTTGCTCTTTTCTTTTTTTATGTGCAGCTGCTTCTATACTTGACCATGCTGGCAAAAATGTCTCTTCACTCTGGGGTCTGGTGCAGCTCCGGCTGTGATAGCAGTAGGAGATGAATGGATATGAAGAAGTCTGCAGTAGCTGCTATTATTACTAACAAGCACAGGGAGATGGTGAAAAGAACCTAAGGATATCCTTCCTGAATGACATACACCATGGAAAGCAAATAAGTAATACTCCTTGTAATAGACAAATAAATTTCTAAAGCCATTCTCTGTCATACCTAGCACTAGGACAAAACCTGATTTTTAAATCCAGCAGAAAAATGTTTGATCCTTTAAAGACACAGTTTTTATGTAATGCAAATAAAAGAAAAACTCCAGAATGCCATTGTATTATTTTAAATGTTATAAAAAAATACTCTTTAAACTTAAGAAAATAATGCTTGCCTGTTTCTTTGGCAATTACTGACATGTTTTCAGTAATTTTCTGTGCTTAGGATCTGGAATAACTTCCCCTAGTAAGAAATAGGAATCATATTAAGCAGAAGGAAGATTGCCATTGGCAACTTGACATAAAATTTTGCATTAATTTCAGAACAAGTTTCTGCAGAATCTAAGTGTCTTATATGTATGGTCTATTATTAATCTAATCTAGTTGATTTTTAACCTCTCATTTAAGAGACTTGAAGCATTTAATAAAATGCAAGCAGTTAAATTTGCTGGTTGTCTGATGATACATGAAGGATATATCTTACGTTAGAGGGTAGTAAGGATCAATAGTGTGGCCATCTCCAGTGCTAACGATACAGGAAAGGTTGCCAGAATATGGAGAGAGCAGCCAGTTCAAACCGACCGTGATATTTTCAAAGACAAAGCATGTATCTGTTACAACCAGCTGCAGACCTGTAAAACATGACAGAATTCAATGCCATTGTTTGTCTACGTTTCTTACATAATTCAATTAATTTTCATGTATTGAGAGCAGGCCTTCTCCAAAACAGAGCTGATACTGCTGCTAATTTGAGGGCATTAGTGGTGTGACAGGGAGCTGATTCTTTTCCGTACATAGTGGTCAAGATTCTTGTTGGAACATAATTTCATTTAAGTGTGTTTTATGTGTCTGAATTTCCTGGCTTTGTATCCTATCAAAACCCCTCAGTTAGGACAGGGAAACTACACTTTTGTGCCTATTTTTAGTGGTCACCACTCTTCCAGGTTCTTCCCTGAGGATGGAGCAGTGATTGTTAAGATAAATATCAATGGTCACAGTGTTACAGCAAAGAGCAGAACAGGCTCTTGGTGTTGACAGCCCCCTCCCACTTACCTTCCTTGCAGTGGTATTGAATAGACAAATAGCTTCCGGAAGCTGGACAAGGATCTCCAAAGAAAGTGCCATCCGCTGCCACCTGGCAGGCCTGAAGACCATGACACTGGCCTGGAAGGAAGGACCATTTTATATGAACTAGTGGGTTTTGTCTTTGACTGTCATAACGGCTCAGATGAGAGATGATTACAGAAACAAAAAGGGGAGGGGAAGCAATATCATGTCATTGATTTCTAGACAAACTCCCACATCACTTTTATTTTCATGTGCTGCTTATTGCCTGGTATTTCTTAGCACCGTTCCACTTTATTGGAATAAAGCTGGATTAGAGAGGGTAAAAAAAAAGGAGTTACGTGTTTTGTTTAATTTTGGCTGGAAGCCCAAAGAATCACCACAGGGACAGGCCATAGTCACTGCTTAGTCTGGCAAGCCGCGGAGCCCTGTAGTTCCAGCAGGCTGTGTACTCGACACATGGCAGGTAGCAGCAGATCCTTCCTGCCTTCCTGTCCCCATGGGTGCCAGCCTTTTCACCCCTCCTGGTTTGGAGTTAGGTTTGTATGGAAGTGTTCATCTCTGTCAAACCTAGGGTCTCCCGTGTTCATCAGGGAATTGGTGTGCCCACATATTTTCTTCACACAGTGAGAGGAACTCACTGAATGGAGAACTGAAATATTCTCCATTTGCTCCCTCTCTCCTTCTCTGAATCTTTGCTCCTCGCAAAATCCCTCCTTTCTATCCAGCCTCCTGTGGGAACCTCCTCCATGTCGGTTCTCTGCGATTCACTTCATTTTAGGAATAATCCACTTTCCTATTCACTAACTCTACTGAAATTCAGGATAAAATATTTTCGGAACCAGGAATTTTGGCACGTACTCTATGCTTCTGACAGGCAACGCCGTAAGATACTACCTGCTACTTCGTCTTTGACACTGATCCAGCTACAGTCTTCGTCTATATCATACTGGAGAGACGTCTCCGATGCACAGTAGTGAGGGGTCTTCCGTCCATAGAAGCTCTCTCCAATTTCAATAACTTCTCCTGACCCACATTGTACAGTAGCATTGTAATTATCACAAGCAATGCTCTGGCCAGATTCTAATAGGAGAAAAAAAAATCAGATTTAACTTTTTGAATTTCTGAAAAATCCTGCTACAATTCTCCTGCATATCCATTTTTTTTTGTTTCTCTTTCTTCCCTTTTCTCCCTTTTAAGCTAAACAATTATGAAAATGGAAAAAAAGAACAAAGAATAAAATATTTTTGCTTTTTTTAAATAAAAGAATAGATTTATGGTTTTTACTGCCTTAAACAAAAATTTGAGAACATTTTTAATAAACCAAAATATTTTAATTAAAAAGTATATTTTTGTGGAAAACACTTAGCGTTTGTTTGACCTGCAGTACTGGAAGGTTTAAAGTTACTCCTTACTTCCGAAAGAGCCTTGTGGCGGTGTCTGATTTGCGTGATATTCAGGTAATTGCTCTGGAGAATAGTTAACATATTAAGTATGGGACCTGATCCCATTTCTGCTACAGAGACACCTTTGTTCCTGTGTGATATTTGACTGACTTCATTCAGCAGGACTGCTCCAATGAATAAGGTCATATCTCTAAATGCATACACCTCATTCTTTGATTAATCTGGGACAGTTAATTATCTTTCAGAAATCTTAGTATCCTGGAGTAATCAGGATACTTAATACCCTGAAGAGGAGGGTGCGAAAGACTGCTCTCATATGGGAGTGTTGCAAAAGAATGTTTTTGTTTCAGCTGTCTCGGGTTTAAATACATTGTCCTCCAATTGCTGTTTTGATCATTCCCCTTAAGTACCTTGATTAACAGTGCCAATGTGTGCACACTGCAGTAATTGTGTGCTATTGTTATTTAAAGGCTAAATCTAAGCCTGGCTGTAACTATAGCAACATGATTAGTTTACAGATTAAAGCACTCTAAATAAGCTTGAAAAATAATTTGCTGTTAAATTCTAATATGGACTATAATCTCATGCATTTTTTTGTTCTTTACTTTGTATAGAGAATTCCCATAGTATTTGCTGTCTCAGCAACTTTTACATGGAAAAATGTACAGAATCTGGTTTGTGTTCCTATGTACAAACCCTGGTTCAATACGTATATTTTTACTACAATGAATTGCTAACCTACAGAGCACCAAATGGTAGAATAGAAATAATAAGAAATAATAATAAGGAAAGTTCTTACTTGTGTTGAGAAACACCAATAATGCTAGGATAGATTACCAAAGAAAGGATGAAGGCAGAACACTGGTTAGTTGTTTGTACACGTATACCTATCTCAGATGATCAAGTGGATAAGTTATCAGTTTCATCTGAAGTTTCAAACTCAGTGTGAACCAAGCCTCACAGTAGCTGTGTGTGAAGGTGTTAAGTATCACTATACCCATTTTACAGAGAGACAAACTTAAGCACTGTCAGGTTGCGGGAACATCCAAACATTCAACACCCAGGGAAACTAATGGAAATATTGCCCCTGTTTCTTTGAGATACTAGATCTAACTCCTTGCATGCAAAGCTGGTAAAAGAAGAGTCTACTCTGTTATTGAAATACGTATGTGTATTAGTGGACATGCACTGTAGATACTGAAAACAAGGCTATAATTGCCTCAATCTGTTCTCCGTTTCCTGGGTAATGGAATGATGGATGTAGTGTAGGATATCATTGTTGCTCAATAATGCAAACAGTCTTTGAATTTAATGGGCTTTAAGTTGGACCCTATGGTAACAGATGATAGTTTTCTTACAAACAGTTGTCTACTGTGGCTGTAATGGAAAAATAATTTTAGTCTGTTTTTGCAAGGAAAATAAGCTTAAGGGATTGTGCCGTCTGCCAATTTCCTCTCCCCCAATCATTTTTAATGTTAGTCATCTTCAGCCAAATTTGATGTATAGATATAAACCTCAAAACACCCTAAAATTTCATGAAAATCAATAGCTACATAGAAGAGAAAGAGCTACATCAGTGCCTCTATTAGGAGTAGGGATTATAATCCAATGTTGATCTGTTCCACGATGTGGGATTCAACTGGCCAGCATGTACAGCTGGAGCTCTGAGGCAGCTGCAGAACTGCAGGGGAGGGAGCTGAGGGAGGGAAAAGTATTTGCAGAGGTGGGATGCCCTGGGGGTATGGGGTGAACTGGGAGTGCTGAGGAGGAGGGTAGGGAGGGGATGGGGAACAGAAAATCAGGACAGGAAACAAAACTATTAGTTTTGCTGATTGTGGAATGACTTGTTAATTATGTCAGAAGTAGTACAGTACTGGACCAGGGTAGTAGCACTGCTAGGGCTTGTGGTAACCTGTACTTGCATACTGGATTCAAAGACTTTTTTTTATATTAGTGAGCCTACAGCCAGACTGTCCTTCCAGTGCTTGTGACCTTAGTTCTAGTTACAGTTTAAAATGCTTGGCTTATGTGCAAAGTGTGAGGAACACAAATTCCCCTCATATCTGTATGTTGAATGGGACGATATTGCCCACATTCCTTTCCAGGACTGTTTGTTCCAAGTCACAATTTAAGGGACACAATGTCTGTAGATACTCTGTCTGAGCACTAAAATGCCACGAGGAAGTACAGGTTCCTGTCTGCTTCCTTACCCTGGGGAAGCCCTCAAACTTCACCTGATGGAAGGGTCTGAGAAGAAACAAGAAAAACTTGCTCTCACTTTTGCTTACTCCAGGCTGCTAGGAGTGGTGTCTCTGGAAGCCTTGCTGTATTTTTGCTTCAGCTACAAATGGAAATTATTTTGGCACATATTTATGATTAAGAGTATGTTTACAGGGCAGTCATACATAGTCATACATGTCATACATGTCATACATGTTCCATACAGTCATACATGTCCCACCTAGCTCAGGTACTATGGTATTGTGGGAGTTTATTCTTGCAACCACACTATTATGCACTACTCAAATTGGCTTTAAACTAATACAAATGGAAATTATTTTGGCACATATTTATGATTAAGAGTATGTTTACAGGGCAGTCATACATAGTCATACATGTCATACATGTCATACATGTTCCATACAGTCATACATGTCCCACCTAGCTCAGGTACTATGGTATTGTGGGAGTTTATTCTTGCAACCACACTATTATGCACTACTCAAATAGGCTTTAAACTAGCTAGCTTACATCCACTGTAGCCATGGACTGCTACACATTTAGATTCACTCTCAGATCCATTTCTATTTTACTAGCCCTCTACTGGAAACCTGGACCTTAAGCATGAGGTCTGCTCAGCAGACCCTGAGCACCTACATCTCCCAGGGATTCCAGGGTTCTTCCTTTCTTTGCATCAGATCTTACATCAGCGCGCTGGAAAAAGAGCACCTGCTGGGGTTATATGGCTTTTTGCTTGTTCACTTTTAATAAGCTTTATTAAGTTATTGCACAGCCACTTTGAAAGCAACAAGGCAAGTTATGCACAGCTGTGAACATGGCATGCTCACTTCTCAACTCCAGCTGTTATGTATCTTACCAAACTCGCAAATGAAGTTGAATTCCTGGCTGCAATTTTCAGTCACACCCCACTGATACTTGGCATTCTTCAGGATGTATCCACATGTGGATGAGAAGGGAGATGGCTGATCCTTGTACCAGTTACTGTAGCTTATATTTGAAGTGTCCAGCCAAATCATTGACCCTGTGAACAAAGTAATCGTGTCCTGAATGTTTATTTTCCACAGTAACACAATTACAGAGTCAGAGCCTGCAGAGCAGGACTGTAGCCCTGCTCCTACTGAAGCAGAGGTGGTTTAGTCTGCATAGGGATCTTCAATTACATTTTATATTTAACCTGATATAATCACTAAAAGAGACACTGCCACTTCCCCCTGTGCTCGCAGCCTCCAGATTCCACCATTTCCCTTGCATCAGATCTTGCAGCACTTCCTAGTGTGATGCATTGGCTCAGCTTGCTCTTCCACTAGAGAACTAACCCAGCACATTTTTTTCACTGGGTCAGCAAGCTGATCTAATTCACCACCACAAGATCCAATGGAAAGGGTGACAAATGCAACTGGGAAGCAAAGCAGGCAATTAAAACATCTTAATATAAATCTGCAGTTACAGCAACAAAAGGCAGTGGCTTTTCACCAGATGCTTACAGAGGCACTGATTTGCATTTGTTGTCCCATTTAAGTAAGCATCATGGGCTGATACAGTTTTAAAGAAGACATGATTTCAAAATCACCTACCGTCAATAGTTTCATTCAGCAAGGAGTTTGAGATCAGTCCTATCCACCATTCCTGATCCTCAGCAATATGTTTTTGCAAGAACTCTTGAGTTTCCTCATTTTCAATAAAGACAAGGTGCCCGCCTCCTCTCTCACACCAGCTCTGGGCACTTGTGAAGGTATGCTGGAGTCTAACAAACTCATAGCATGAATGGTTGAAAGCTAGCTGGTACTTTGAGCAAGGGATTCCTTCATCAACCGTTGCCTCCTCCACAGCCAAGCATACAGCAAGAGAAATTAGAACTGCGATCCCAAGCCACATTCTCAGCTCAGTGCCCTGTGTGGTACTGGTCTTGCTCATCACATCACCACTCTTTTTGCTGCCTTCTTCAAAAGATTGAGATGTCGTCATCAGCATTTCTCCTTCCTCTTTGCTGCTTGCAACAATAGCAGCAATAGAACATGGAACAGATTGCTTCTAATATATAATGGTGATTGCATCTGAGGATACACACAACAAGTGTTGATGCTAAGTCACTGCAATGGCCATTGTGAGGCCTATTGTATAAATGTCTCATTCCATGTGATGTCAGTTTGAAGAGAAGACATTAGAGTAGTGCTTTCCTCATGAGCAGAGGAGATAAAGTTGATATATGCTGCTATTGGACACATGGGAAAGTGAGATAAAGCTCCTACATCAAAGGCATCATTGTGTGAACATTAAAGCTGGAGGTCTTTACAACAGCAACAACGAAGAGATACAATAGTAAGAATAAGAGGAGAATGAGGAAAATGAGAAACACAAGGAGTTATGAGATGGGAAAACACACAGTGCTCCTCTACATATGTTTAATTGTTTTGGATTGCTTTATTTTTAATAATTATTATTTGAGGTGCTTCTTTTGGATGCTAATTATTTGAGGTGCTTCTTTTGGATGCTAATGCAATGTCTACAATTATTGTATCATAGTCATTCTGTCCACCTGTTTACACATACGCAGGTTCATCTCAGTTGTCCCAAGTAAGCTTCATTTTGAAGCGTTGTGTCTATTTTGAATTCCACACCTCAAGTGAAATGCTTCCATCATCCCTTAAAAGCTAAGCTGCTTAACTATATAGAGCTACAGTATTCATACCTGCTAGGAGGTAGAAGGGAAGGCCAGAAGTTAAAACAGTGATTTAGAAAAGATGAAAGTATTGCCTTAATCATCAGAGCTACTTGGGAGCCCTATGTGCACATTCCAAAGGCTGCTGATGGACTTTGGGAAGCCAGCCCAGCAACATTTCGGAGCTGAAATCCCTAAGTGCTTCTGAACTTCCTTACAAAAGATACCCATTAGGTTTGCATGGCCACAGGATTAGCAGAAATACAGTACAAATAAGGATCTTTAGCTATTGCAATCCTCCTGTCCTTGGCATTAACTCCATTAAAATTGATGCAATTATCATTAATTTATACCACCATAACCTGACACTGAAAGAACATGCACTTATATTTAGACATGGATCAGTGAGCCAGGTACTGCATCACAGAGATGCAGGAAGCAGCGGTGTTTGGTTGAATTCCCACACTGCAGAAATGCCGCCTGCATTGCACTATTGATCTGAAGGTAATGCACGTATCGCCCAGTATGCCAGTCCAGCTCTAACTCTCTAAAGCTTTCTTGCAAAGTAAAGTATGTGTACTGCATCCAGTAAGCATTTAAGAGTGATCTTCAATCCCAAGACCTTTCTGGACCTCCAGTTCATAGTCACCTTGCTCATCTGGATAGAGCACGACTATAATCAGGGTTTTCAAGATAAAGTTCATGGGAAAGTGTTTAATGGATTGGACAATTGTGGGGAAGGAGAGGAAAGGGGAAAAATATGCACTGTGATGGAGGGATAGACACTATGCTGGATGTCCCCTTTTCCCACCGCACTTGAAAATCAAGACTTACTTCAGCTATGGAACCCTTGGAGCAGATCCCACACTAATTTCTGACTGATTAATAGGGAGGGCTGATGGAGCAGCTGAGATGTGAATATTCAGACTGGGTTTCCCAGCTCTGGGGAAGGCCAGTCCATATTCTACTTAGCTGATGGATCTGGCCCAGTCATAGCCCAGACACCCATCCCCTTCCTGGAAGAGATCATATAATATGATTATCAGCTGTTCTTTTGAGGATGTCTGCAAATTAGGAATCCCATTTGGGCTGTATACAAAACTTCATAGGCTTCAGTTTGGGAACCCCCCAACCCAACTGTTTTATATTCAAGCTATTGCAAAAGTCAGAGCTGAGGGCAGCTGCTGTTCAGTTAGTTGGCCACTGTATATTTTCATGACATTTCCTTCAGAGCCCTTGCTTCTTCTTGGGCTGTGCTGACTTGCCAGGCTTTGGAGAAGCTGGCAGCCAGCCCTCCCATTTTGTCCTCTTAGATATGAGAAACACAGCCTGTTTCCGAAAAATTAGGTGTGATGAAGGAGACCGTACTCAAATGTATCTGGCTCAGTGATACAGACTATGCATTTCCAGTAGGTGCCATTGACTCACGTTTGTGATGAATAGATTCTGTAGCATCGTCCAGTTCTCTCTCTGCAACTGGAAATTTGACTACATGAACGTACTGCTAAAAACGCCAGAGCTGGAGGTGCCACAGGCTATCCTCTGTGAATCTGCTCCAAAGCCATTGAAATTAATGGAAGTCTTGTCTCTGGTTTGACAGATTTTGAAACAGGCCCCAAAAAAGAACAAATAATGTTTGGAAATGTCTACAAATAAAGCCAAGCTCTCCAAGTGAGTTTACTGTTGGCAATTGCTACAGCAGTTTGAATTTTTTTCCTAATCTACGGTTGCTATAAGTAACTCTTCAACTGCCTACAGCAGATGGGGAATGGAAGAAAGACAGTTTCCCTCTTCTGCAGTTTGTTAACTTCATATATTTTAGTGCCAGTAAAGCAGTCTGTCAGTTTATTCTGTTTACCACAAAGAAGAGAAAAGCATTTACAGAAAAGAAAATACTGCTTTAAAAGCATCCAAATTAGAAACTAGGGTCCTCAGGAAGAGAGAAAATTCCTGATAATTGAAAAATGGCTTGATTTCAAATAAACAATGCTCCTTGGATTTACCATTTTATAGGAAATACGCTTTTTGCATTATTCCTCAACAGAAAGACATTTTTTAAAAATAGTTTTCTTATGCCAGAAGTCCACATGGAAGCTTCATAGTATAATGGTTTATTAAAATTTTTTGCTATTTGCCTTTGTGTAGCTGGCCGAATTGAAATAATTTAAATAGTTTAAGAAGTTACTTAAATAGTCACATATGCTAGTGTGGAAGAGACAAAATGGTGCACCTGGCTGTGTAATCTCATTTTGCGTGTTTCAATAGGGAGTCATAGAAGTGCTTAATTAAGCCTCTCTCATTGTCTCAAGGGGGTGGCTGGCAATTACAATAAGTTCTCCTCTTCTGGCTGCCCATGGGAGTGTAACTGACCCCGAACAGGTATTGTAAAGCCACTCCAGTATCTTCAGGGAAGTGTCAAGCATAATGTCAGCTATATAGATTTTGGATACACCAAAACCATTCACTTGCTGGTTTTTGTTTGCCTTTTGCATAGTTCTGAAGAACTGGGGCAGACTCGCAAAAGAAAAGTCTGTACATAAGCATTGTTTTTAAGGACTATAAGCCCTTCGCATATAGCCAAGACTTGTTAATCCTTGTTCAGTTACAGCTGTCTGCCTGAAAGGCTGATGTAGCAACCACCCTTACAGCATGTGTTATGTACCAGTGACTTAAACTAAAACATATTCACCAGCTAAAATAAGGATTGCAAAGCAATTGTGTTTTGCAAGCTTTGACTAGAAATTAGTGACAAAGCTTTCTCAATATTTTCACACCCTCACTCCAAGCTGCGATAAAGCTATGAATAACTCCTTTGTTTGTGAACTCTCTTGTGGCTGTTGGAATAAGTCATTTTTCTCAGAAATGTTTTAGGGGCCCTGCAGATCTCTTACAGAGTCCTAACTTGCCCTTATGGGTTACACCAGATGGTGGCCATCAAGAGAAAGTTTCTTCAGAAAAACGTTGTGCTATGTAAAACATCACAGAAGACAATGATGAATCATTTATTCCTGGTTTTCAAATGGATCGTTCAAGGTTTATTACTTTTTTTGTCGTTGTTGTTGGCAGTAGAAGCTGTTGAGGTGAAAGAAATCTGAAGCGTATTTTGTTTACGATGCTGAAAAAGTTAATAGGTGTTAAAAAAAATAATGGTGGCATACATTGAGATTCTGTAAGGAAACCTTTTAGGTGGTGTTCACCACTGCTAAAAATTGAACCCATTAAAACCAGCTCAGTTTTGGTAGCCAAACCTCAAAGTACTTATAGTCACTACTTCATTTTTTTTAAAATCTAAGCTTATATATGTAAATTATATGCCATTTGGAAAGTTTAGCTTTATATGCCTAAATTCTTGTAGAACAGGAGATGAACACACACAATGCTTATCTAACATATGTAGGTGTGGTAGACTTGCCTTGACACCTTTGCAAATCAGCCTTTCATGCCCCAAAATTAGGCACTGAGCACTGGATTGCAATTTTTGAAAAATAAAAGCCTGAATTCGTGTTCAACATAATCAATATCTATCAGGGCACCCTGAATCCAACTGCAAATTTCTCCGTGACCAAATGCTGCTATTAGGAGAACACAGCTCATTCATAAGACTTTTCTATTTCTGAACTTTGGTGTCCCAGACCTGAGAAAAATCAGTTCCAGAGTTTCACTGGGCTATTGGAGAAGTTGGTGTGCAGACAAGGAGGAGAGGTATGGTGCCGCCACTGACTTCAGGGTGGTCCTGATTTGTACCCTAGTGCAGATTACAGCTGCATCACGACAGCCTAAGAACATCCTGTGATTCAAAAGGCCATTGCAGCACAGCAGAATAGCTTGACAATCCCTAATAGAGGCCAAAAAGTACTAGATTTGAAGAGTTAAGGAAGTGAAGAGCTGCCAACGGGAAGGAATAAATCACACCCCCGTTCATTTTGGCTGTTGTTCATTTGCCTTGAGGATGAGCAAGTAAATTTACTCTCTATAGGAGGATATTACCATCTTTACATTCCTGAATATTACTGAATGTAATGTATAGATTTTATCAGGAATAGAAATATATCTCAGTTCTATGAATTGAATAATCATATAAATGGAAAATTTATTTATATTATTTTGGATTTGAGGCAGAAAAAGGATGATTTTCAGGTATCATTAACTTGAGACAAGATCGTGAGTGGTCCATTTTAGTGTGTCACGTACACTTCTGCAGTGTGCAGAACTGCCTCTTGAAAAGATCTGTTTCATTATTACCCAAATAGGTAGGAAGTACTGAGTACTGAGCAGACTGTCTGGAAAGGGATGGAGAAAAGCCCGTACGTACACCTACGTCTTCTATCTCTCCAGCTGGCTTTAAAAAATCCCATCTGCCAATTAGTTTAAGAAGGTGGGTCACAATCACGCTTCCTTCCTTGCTGCTTTCCTGGGCTGCTTGTCCTGATAGTGAGACCCAGTTATTTGCTGACTCAAAAGGGTTTGTTTTTGTTGCTGCTCTACTGTCTAATTTTCCATGTGGCAACACCGTGAACTTACCATGAGCCCTGCCAAGTTGCAATTTTGATGTTATCTTGTTTAGAAAAACAGGGAGAACAATTCTTATCTTTACAGGGTGCAATAACTAAATTAGACGTTCATGCCTGGCATGATGGGGTCAGGATAAGATAAGTAGCACTACATTCAGGAGTTGCTGGGTTGGACATAATTTCTGTTTATAGGATGTGTATGGTTACCTTCTGGCACAATTGTTGCCTGGATAAATCCCTGAGAATCTTCTCCTAGGAACTGTCCCTTCAGAGGCATCTAGTATTGCCTTTGGACTTGTAGTTTGACTTTCCTCACTTGCCATACTGTTGATGCCTCAATACCCCCCCTTTCCCAGCTAGTTCCTATGTTTTATTGCCTTCCACAGCAGAAGTTCGACTAGTGGGAAGAAGAGGATAAGTGTGCCCCATAAGAACATTAATTGAGCTAGGGTTATTGATGGCCAAGGTTAGCCTTGAATTCACATAGAAAGTAGCAGAGCTGTCTGAAGATCTGCTGACACCTCATGTGTTCTTAACGATCATGACTATGCGGCACAATTTAGACGTGCCATTACCTTAATATCTTAATCAAAGAACTGTTCTAAGGATTAAAGGTACCCTTTGGGTAAAACATTAACTGGTAGATACAAATGGACTGAACTTTTCCTAGCACACACAGAGAGTCAAAAAAAGAATTGCTTGGATCTGAATCTACAGCCATCACAACTCCACTGGTGTCTCTGCAGTGTCTCCAGATTTCCATAAGCGTGAGACTGGCCAGATTTCTAAGGCTGTCCAGCTTCCACCTCGTTTGTTTTATTTAATTTTGTTGTAGATTTTTTGTCTGCTTGTTATGAGCTATTTCTGAGCTTACAGGACATGAAAACAGAAAGAAAAAAACTGTGTTACAAGTTGTTTTCATTAATAATGTCTCTCACCATCCAATGCCTTACAAAAGAGATCGGCTTCACAGTCCCCGTAATGAGAAGACTGGAGGTCCAGCAGTCTCTCCATTCAGGAACACTGCTTTTGTGTTAAGCACTCTACACACAGGTGCCACCTGACTAAAACCAGAAAACACTTCTTTTTAGTTTTTCTTTTATGTTCTCCCAAAGATGTACAGTAGGCTAAAAGTTAGGACAATGTGTAGCAGCATTAACTTCTGTCACTGTGAATGTCTGTAACACCATTTCTACACCTTCAGTCATGGAAGTGAATGCCAACCTTCGCGTTGTCATTCTGCCCGCTTGAAAACACATTACCGAACTGTGTAACATAAATAATAATTAAATATTAAAACATGTAAATAGTCTTGGGATGTTGGAAGGTGCAGATAAGGTTATAAAAGTCTTATGGTGAGGAAGTTTATGTGGATATTGTGACTGTTTACTCCTTTGAATGTCTAGTGTTTACATGTTTGGGCATTTAAATGCTTGGGCATTATGATGACTGGGCGAGCTCGGTCCGGTTGGATACTAGCATGGGTGGGCTAGCAGTTCTGTGCCTCAGCACTTGAAGCGTTTTAATCCTAAGTTATAGTATATTTTTATTTAAATGAAGAAATCGGTATTTCTGGTAATATTTATTAAGAATATGACTGTAGTAAAAGAAAAAAGTATTTTTATCTATCACAAAAAAATTGAAATCTCACAAAAATCTCTCAAAAAATCATAATCTCACCAAGAAAATTAAAATCTCACAAAAATAATTATTTTGATCCAAACAATACTGATCAAAACAGTATTTGATCAAAACTGTTTTGGTCCAAACAAAACCTGGTCAGAATAATATATGGAAACTATTGTTATTTAAATTTGAACAAACTGTATTAGTAGTTTGTGTTTGCAATTATACTTGGACAGCGCAAGAGAAGTATTCCTAGATAGTGCTGGTGGTATTTCTTTTGAAATGAGATCATGTCAATAAGACAGTATTTAACAAAGATTAGAGATCACATACCCTGGCACAGCGAGATAGCAGTCAGTGTGATTTCAGCAAGAACGACTACTCTTAAGTTCATTACAGTTTTACTATTGGAGTCTTTATTTGGTAATAATAGATAACAGTAGATATCTGAAAGTTCTTAGCACAGCTTAAAGTCATAGTCAGGTAATTTGACCTTTGTTAGTGGGCTTTAATTAGAACTCGAATTTTATAAGAGAAAGGTTGAGGTTAAAGTAAATTAAGTGCTTATATTTCAATATAGAGATAAGGAATAATATTGGTCTGTCTCTGATTTATAAGGCAATGATCTGCTTCTTGTGTAAGTAAACCAAAAGTACAAAGGTAGACACATGGCAATGACATTATTGTTATACTAGAAATTTAATTAACCAGCTCCTGTGGCTTGAGAAATTTTGTTTCCATTGAGCACAGAGTTCACACCCTAAATGCCATCCCCAGCCTTGCACGGCCACAGGGTACAATCAGACCAATGCTGGGCAGGGTAGTGCTTTGCTCCAAAGATTTTTTTCATGGCCCTTTTTAAGTCTGGGAGAGAAGCTCAAGACACTCAGAGACTGGAGGGAAGCGAAAGCAAAAAGAACCCAAAAAGAAACAGCTTGTAGCCTTCACCACAATTGTGTAAAGCAGAAAAAAATACAGTGAAGAAAACCTGCCTGAGGTGGGGAGCTGGTAACTTCAAAAATGTTGTCATGAGGGGTGAACAGAGAGAGAAAACTGTGGGGAGAAATGCTAGATTTGATTGGGGGAAGATTTGTATTTGAAGGACTCTGCAACTGGATAGTGTTTGTAAATGAGGTCAGGCATCAGGAGAGGCCATTCAAACCATGGGATTAGATCATTTGCATTAAGGCTTATGTTTTCAATATTCGTTACTGGGAAGAGTAAGACAGCACAGTCTCCCTGAGTTTATAATGTTTTGGTAAACATTATATATATGAGTTACATATGAGTGTCTGGTAAACCCAAGATCGAAGAGCCATGGGTAGTCTCTCCAGAGAGGGTTGTATTTCCTCTATGTTCTCTAGAACATCGAGTTCCTTAACGTTCGCTATGCTCTCTCATCAAACACGTGGTTTTACAAAGGGAGAAGAAACATTGTGAAATAATAAAATTAGAAAAGTCACCTAATCCACATCTACTTCTGCTGATAATTACACACTATAATTGTAAATCAATACATGGATACTTCTCCATTTCAATGTAAAAAGGGGGAAATGACAGTTAGCAAGAAAATTAATCTCTCCATACCTTACTAACTGCTTATCTGTCATCAACATGATGAAAACAACAACAACAACAAAGTGGTTTACTGATAAATAAAGTATTTTTCACTGACAAGCAAGAAAAATAAACTTTGCAAGGCCTCCTTATTTAAGTTGTACAAAATATGGGACAAAACTTTCAGGCACAGACACCTGAAATTATCTACCAAAACATATTTGGGTTGATTTCAAAAGTTGCTGGGTATCTGCAGCTCCTTGTTCTTCCATTCAAACAACTTTTAACAAGGTTTCCAATTATCTCATCTTGGCTGAATCTTAAGCTAGATGAACAGTCATGGTGAAGAAAGGCAAAAATGGTTCGAATTAATCTGTTTTATTGCTTGCTTGCTCTATGGAAATCTGCTTGGCACTGCTACAGATTAGACTGCTCACAGGTCAGATAATTAAAACTGCAGCATTAAGAGCCGTGGCCATGTAAGTGGATGAGGATACGTTGAAGAGAACATATTAAAGCAAAGCAGAACATCAGGGACAGAGAAAATGTCCCCATGGCTTAGTGGAAGTAGAGTTAGATGGCTTTGCTTTTCAGTCTCTAACATTGCTGAAAAATCCCTTACTTAGCTTTGTGTATACAAGTAGGTCTACATCTCAATACACACCCGCACACACACTCTCTCTCACATATATGCATATATACATATACACACATATAGTGTGTGTGTGTATGTTTATGTATATATATCTGCATATGTGTACGTATGTGGATTTTGATACCCCATCTCCTACTTGCTGAAAAATCCCTTACTTGGCTTTGTGTATACAAGTAGGTCTACATTTCAATACACACCCGCACACACACTCTCTCTCACATATATGCATATATACATATACACACATATAGTGTGTGTGTGTGTATGTTTATGTATATATATCTGCATATGTGTACGTATGTGGATTTTGATACCCTTCATCTCCTACAGCCTTCTGGTTCAATCCTGCTGTTTCTTTATTAATGCCACTGACTCCAACAAAGCCCATATATTTTCTTTTTTAATCTGGCTTTTCATTTTGTTGTCACCTGTTTCTGTCAGTGCTTTCCAAACAGAGACAAAGACATGCTGTCTTGTTGATCTCCCACAGTGAAGATAGACCATCAAACAGACAATAGGTTAGGAAGAGAGGAGCAATGTATGTGTGTAACAAGTGTGTCAGAGCAGTCAAGTGTAGCACAAATTGTGTTTTAAATAAAATAAATATGTATATTTATAAAAGATCAGTCAGGCTTAAGAAGTGACATTAAAACATTTTGGGAACAACGGTGATTTAGCTGAAAAAAATCGGATTTTAGGGTAACCTCATATGAAATTTCATAATATGTAATTGTGCAAAGAATCTTTTTATCCTTCACGTTCAACGGAGCCTATGATTTGCTCTGCAATCACATGCTTTATATTGAAATAATTCTTTTCCCAGAGGATTTTAAAATTAACAACACTGAACTCAGTTAAGTACCTTACCTAGAAACAAAGGCGTGAAGTTAAAAATCCCCCATATTTAACTTTCCCTGCCATACTTTTCATGGGGTGGATTCAGGTCACATATGGGAGAATATTTTATAGTGATTATTTGTGAAAAGATGTTTAATTCAAAGATGTGCCACTCAGTTCACTCTGGAACAGCTAGTACATAAATACAGCACATGACTCTTCAGTGACAATACTTTGTTAATTAATAGAATAGCCCAGTTTACATTTCACAGAATGGAAAGAAAAGGTTGACATCCCGCTCTGAAATGTTTGGCACTCCCAAAGAGCCAAATTCAGAAGTGGGTAGAGATTTCTTTTCTTTTTCTCTCCCTACCTGCCAAATGGGGCAAGCACCCCTACGCAGTGTCTAAAATTTTATCTGAAACGCTGAAGGTGATGTTTCAGAGTCATTCTACCTGACTCCCTGGGTGTGCCTGGCTGCTTCAGGTAGGTTCATAAGGAGCAAACAGGCGAGTTACGTTTTTCTTACTTCTCCTTTGAACCAGTGAAAGAGTTAATTTTAATGAGAATGTGCAAGAATTATAGTGTATGTGCTAGGGATTAAAGATCAGCTATTATAAATTGTCAATCTATAAGCCACCAGCCACTAGCTCGCATTGCACTTTGACCTTATCTTTATATGTAACAGGGAAGATCTGTTCTTAGCCCAGACAGGAGGGGACCGCTACGGCTGCAGGAGCGGCTGGGTAGAAGACACAGAAACTGTTTATTACATGAGAGATGGATACGATATTTGGCAGAAATAAAGAAGAACATCCAGAGCCCATAAAAGCTGAGGTGCAAGGTAAGTGATAGAAAATCTGTTCTAATACGTGCCAGTTACTTTGGTGTTTTCGAATGGGTAAACACTGAAACACTTGTTCACCCAAGACAACACTGAAAGGGGAAACTGAGAAAGCGAGAAACTAAGTGAATTTTGTTTAAAGGACTGATCTCAGATAATATTTGTGCCCTGACTGTGGGATTTTTCTCGCTTCACGGGCATTTCTGTGTACTTTTCCAGGAAGTCTGTTTGAACAAGATTCACTGAAGTTGGTGCTGAGGGACGAAGTCTCGGGATTTAATCTGGGGACACCCCCTCCCCCAGGGCTCTGCTCAGGCGTTTCGGTTTCTCCTCTCTGTAACCCTTCCCTACCCTCCCTCTGTCTGCTCACACTCTTCCTTGCCTCCGGGAGAGAGTCACTAAAACTGGGACTCTTCAACAATAGTGTTTCTAAGTAGAAAAGCAGCAGTAATGGATGCCACTGTGTACCGTTAAAAAGAGGGTTCGGAAGTTAATCCAGTAAAAACTGCAGAGTATCCTTCAGCGAGATAGTTTAAAGTGGCTCTCTAGGGATGAACGCTTGATCAATCTATTATTTTTACTGCTTTTTTTACTTTACAGAAGAGTTTTTTGCTACAGCTACAGGAGAATTTTGTTGCTGAGAACCCCTATTTAGTAAATATATGCTGCATTGTTCGTAATACGTAGTCCAAGAAATGGCAGGCATCTAATACCAATTTTAAAGTCACTTCCCAAGTACAACACTTAAAAAGATGACAATTAAAACTTGCGTGACTTTGTTGTTGTTGTTCAGTTTGGTGGCTGAATTGGAAAAGATTTTGTTTCAAGTCAGACAAAGTGCTTTGTTATAATTTGCGGTGGTTTTATGCCTTTCAATTTCTTTTGCTCAAGATAAAAACTTATTATTGAAACATTTGAAGTGTTTGCAAACAAACCATTTATCAGACCTGATCTGTATTATGGAATGGTTTAGTTGAACAAAGACTGCATATTTCAGTAAATAAAATTATGTATACAAAATATTCCTTCATTGGTAATGATGATTCAGTATAATGAAAATCATGAAAACTAAAGAGAACTTTGACCTCTTTAAATACTTCACTAGCCCTGAGCTCTGCCAGTATTTTGGCTCCTTGTTACTCAATATGGACACTCTAAATATGACCCCGTACTTCTAACGTCAGCCACAATTTAACCCATGCTCTCGTAAACACTGTACAGCCATGTGGTTGTATGAGACTCTGTTGCTATGATAGTTAATAAACTTCCAAATATTTGGAGACTTTACTGTGTCACTTTTGTGTCCTCATGTGGTACAGAGAAGTATCATTATTTCCACTTCAGATAAAAGTCTGAAGCAAAAAAGATACAAGGTCCAGGTTTTTAAAACTATTTAAGCACGTTAGGATGCTGATTGGTACCCAGTGTGATTTACAGAAATTCTTAATTCCCGCTAAGACAAAAGGTTTTAATCTGAAAACCTCACTGGATGACCCTTTGCTCCATTGCTTTTCATACTGGAATTATGCCAGAAATTGCACCGAATTACACCGGAAGTTTCAGACGCTGCATCAAGTCCACAGTGCCTTAAAAAGAAGATCCCCTGTTTTCCCTGTTTATCTCTTCCAGCAAAATTATTTTGTTGGCTTGTCCTGGAACTTTTTGAGCACCATTATTCTGATATAGAGAAATAATCTCTAAACAAAATTTTTAGCCCTAGGAATTGCAAGTTGTTCACTGAATTGCAGAAATATCTGCTTTTCTTGAATGATGGGCCCCAAAGCAGAAGATAGTTTTACTGGATCAAAATCCCACAAGACCTCATATGCAGCAGAAGTATTACATTTTCGCTGCAGGGAAAGCAGGACTGGTTGCAGCAAGACCACATGCAGTCAGCCCCAGCGCAGTGTTAGCATAAGGTTTTTGCAACCCATGCTCGTTGTACAGATTTGCAATCATAAATGGCATTGGCAGGAGGGTAGGAGCACAGCAGACTACACTCACTACGCTGCAGTTGCCCATAGTATTGGAGAAATAGCAGAGCCTACAGTCTTCTATTGCCAAATAACAGAAAACTGTAGAAAGGGAAGTGGCAAGAAGAGAAACGCTTGTATTTTAGGCATATAAGCAGACTAAACTTCTTTAGCAATCAATGTTCAGTAGTCAGCCAAACAAAAATTATGTATCTCTTTTGAATATATACTTTCTTAAGATCATAATCTTATTCTTTCTGAAGGATTCTTTTCTTTTGCTAACTTGTGATTTCCTCACTGTCTTCTCACCAACTACTTTTAGTTACTCAAGTTTTGTGCAATTATCTGTATTAAGGGTTAAACCTTGTTCATCTTATACAAAAAAGTACTATAATTATTGCCTTGGAACTTCTTGCATTAGAAAGGCAAGTAAGGTTTGGTTTTCAAGACTCTTCTAGAATATAATGATAATAATAATAATAATAATAGTCCATCAATTGTGTCAACAATTTTTTATCTTCTTCATGTATTCCAGAACTGTAACCCTAATGAAGTTGTGTGAGTATTGTGGCATACAATATTAGTTGGTTAGCCTGACTGAGAATATATTTTAGGTAAAGCTGACATTTACTCCATATCCTTCCTTTGCATTTGGATGGTTTTTCCTTGTGCCCTTAATGTCATTTGTTTGAAGAAATGGCAAATGTCCTTGTCTCCCTTACCTATAAAGGTCAAAATTCAGGAAATATTCTCTTAGAAAGTGGCCAAAGTCCCTTTAGAATCTCAGAAAGTCTTACAGCAAAACAATTGTTACTCTCTGCAACTGCATCAGCTTTGACAAAATCGACTATTTCCATAGGAGGACATTTCTATCTGTTGTAAAGGGACTATTAATAAGAAAGTTTGTCAACATATTCGACATAGGGTCACAAACTAAATGATAAGGAGAATTAAAAGTTCTGAACAGCTTTTTATGCAGAGACAATGTTCAGTGCAGGAATTGTGTGGAAAAGTAGTATGTGATCTTAAATGTTCCCTCAGGAGGCATACACACAAAGAAGCAAGTGAAGCTTTTAATTTAATATCTGATATACTTTTGTTCAGCTCTTTAACCCTAATGGCATTCTTTAATTGTTGTTATTCTGTGTGTCAAATGGTAGGTAATGTATTTCTTGCAGGGATTTGACGAGGAACATTTCTTATTCAAACCTCAGCGGTACTTGTATATTTTCAGTATAATATTCTTACCCTTTATTTGTGTTCAAAACGTCAACATTATGACTAGTGTCACAAAAGCACTCCCAAAATGACACTACATTATGCTGTGTAATTTAATTAATGAAATTTTTACTGGAATTCATTTAGCCTGAAGTTTAACTTGATGTACTGAAGGCCAATGCAAGTCATATAACCTATAAAATATGTTTATTTCTGATAAGCTCTAGCTTTTCCTGGCATGAGTAAAAGGGTTTAAATGTATCACTTTAAAATCTGAGTGCAGGAAAGAAAGGTCCAACTCTATTTACTTCCTGATATTTAGAAAATTACATTCCAGCAATCTCATCTTCTTGTAGTAATCTCATATAGCAATATTCATGCAGAATATTACTAGCACCACATTTCTGAGCAGATCATATTTTAGTTAACCCAAATTCCAACATAATTGTATGCTATTACAAACCTTGACACACCCGCAGTCTGCCTGCCTATATGAAGCCTATGCCCTTAGGAAAACTGTCCTGTAACATGCCCCTCACCTAAGTGAATGGATACTGGTATCTCCTTTTTGTTCATAGGTCAGTTGCCCGCTTGGTTGCAAGGGATACTTCTCCGAAATGGCCCAGGGATGCACACGATAGGGGACACTAAGTACAACCACTGGTTTGATGGCTTGGCTCTGCTGCATAGCTTTACATTTAAAAACGGTAAGTTGTTGCACATCAGATTAAAAAAAGCTCAACAACCCAAATCTTGGTGCCTTATGTTGCTAATTCTGTTCTGAGTTTGATTAGAATGTTGCAGGTTTCGTCTGCAGAGTGGCATGTGTGGTGAGGTGATAACCGCTTTGGGAAAAGTCTCTGCAAACATACACTTACGTGTCGCTCTCCACAGCTGCGGTATCTCTGCAGCGCTGTTATCAGAGATAGACTATATTGTCCTTTTTTTCTGGAGTGCCGAAGTTCAATATTGTCTGCACTGCAGGATAGCCTGCAACCAGTGCTGAGCAGGTCACTGCAGGGCAGCCTTTGCCTTCCACCCAGAGCAAGAAAACCTCCCTTGTTTCAAACTGGATCAACCAAAAGTACTGTAATATCTGGAGGTTTTTCTGATGTGGATGAACAACCTAGTTTCAGGGAAGACTAACGTTTCCCCTTTGGTATTTGGTTGCAGCTGTAACAGTTGCCAGGAGAGAAACTGGGATGCTACATCACTTCGCAAATCAAACGTCACTTATGTGTACTTGACACCCCTACAAGCAGTCCTCCTACTTGTCATCCTTATGGAGGGAAAACAGGCAGCTCCTCTACCCAAAGCAATTTCATTTTTTGTTTTCAGTTAAAGCATTTTTTATCAGTTCAGCTGTTTTACAGTGTGAGGCAGGATGTTTTACACCTAGATTCTTTCCGCAAGAAGTATGTATGTGTCTGTAAAAGAACTGGGTTTTACTCCTGTCATCCTCCATTCCTAGTGTTTACTTTTTAGTTTCCATTTCTGTGATCAGAGGCATTTAATGCAACTGCAGGATCTCCTTGCCTGCCCAGCTCTACATCCTTAACAAAATAACCTGTAAAGAAATGACCAGTGTTTTTTAAATTGCCAGTATATTTTACTTACCTAAAGCAAACAGAGCTCAGTTAGTTCAAGTATAGTGGTCCATTAAATTGGTCAGGATAGACACTGATTCCTTCAAGCAATTTGTTACTCTCTTAAAACTAAATTTTGCCAGTACAGGATATTTATCACCACCCACACATTGATGCATAATTAATCATTTTTACACAGATTGTTTTGGTTTACTGGAAGAGTTTATCCAAATCCCTCCTTTCCTCTCCCCAGTCCCCCAGTATTGTCCAAATGTGTTGGTAATCAAGGAAGCTAGACAATTGTTACCAATCTCAGCAGCCACAAGAGCAGTCCTGGGTTCCTTAGAGAGCTGAAAAAGCCTTCCAAAACAGGGCGTTAGGCACATTGTTGGTTTCATTGCAAACTTTTCTTAGCTAAAGGACAGCTGCTTGAGAAACTCTTTCTCTGACTTTACCTATGCTAATTTTCTAAAGAACTCCATATGAAGTGTGATGGAAACCTGTTTGGCCTTTGTCAGGTGAAGTTTACTACAGAAGTAAGTATCTCCGAAGTGACACATACAACTGCAACGTAGAAGCAAACCGAATCGTGGTGTCTGAGTTTGGAACTATGGCTTATCCAGATCCATGCAAAAACTTATTTGCCAAGTAAGCAATGCTTTTTCCAACAAGATTCTTCTATCTACTTCTCTCTCCAGCACAGATGTCTTTCTGTTTCCCCTTGACACATATCTACAAATACAAAATTTGTTTTGTAAATTTACAATTGCTAAATATTGAAAAGGCCAAGAGACATATCCAGCATTGTACTCTCTATGGGTTATTCTAAGGCAAATATTTTAACTTCATTTCATCAGCAATATTGGCTGTTTCATTCACTATTGCAAGTAGATTTTGTTGTAATTTTGAAAAAACATTTTCTTTTTCAAGTGTTTTGCGGAAGTTTATAAAAATGATACACTGTAAGGGGAGAAGCAGCAAGAAAGGAAAAGATGAAGAGATGGGGGAGGAATTAATGCAAAGTTTATCAATAAAAAGAAGAAAAGCATCAATCACTTCAAAAAAATCAGAAAAACTTCTGGATTAAAGACCACTTTTACGCAAAAAAAGAAAGTGATGAAAATTTTCCATTGTTTCTTGAGTCATGTGCAGTGCTTTGAAGGACTGCACCCATAGGCCTGAGCTAATCTTATGTTCAAAATCAGAACCACTTGGGATCAGTGCAATAGCTGCTTTCGTGCCGTTAGAAAGGATGATAGGCTGTATATAAGAGGCAAGGTGTAAGCCATCATGTTATCACTTGTCTTGTAAAACTGGCTGTGGATATTCCCTGACAAATGCAAGTAGCTTACCCATCTCTTCTTCCTGGCTGAACTACCTCTAATGACCTTGAATGTGATATTTGGTAAGAGCACATGCATGGATAGTTATTGCAAAATAGTTGATATGTTTTAAGTTGGTACCCTGAGATAAGGTGCTTTTCTTCCCTCTTCCAGCACACAGGGTAACACTGGCATTTTAAGTTTGAAAGGGATATAAGCAAATTTGTCTTGGCTTCAAGTGAATATGATAAAATCCTACACTAAGAAGGAAAACTGTCAAGCCCACATGTGAAGTTGGATCTTCTTTGAAATCATAATTGTGATATGGGATAACACCAGGAACAAAAATATTCCATCAGGGAGTATATGGATCCATCTATTTTATGAAGGCATACCCTGAAAAACCTACCAGCTTTTAGGTAGAAACTGTTAGGCCAAATTCTCACAAGGTATGCACAGGAGAGCGTGTAATTAGCCCATCCTGATAAACCAGTGCATATGTTACAGCTGACAGCAGGACTGGACCTGGGCGCCCATTTGTGTATGGAAAAACAGTTGCATGCATGTCCTTAACCCTCGCCCAGGCCAAGGGCGTTGAAGAAGCCCATCTCCTCTGCTTTTCCACCCTTTCCACCGAGGCAGTGTGGGAGGGGACAGAAGAGGGCACAGCAGGGGAGGGACAGACCCAGCTCTGTGACCCTGCTGCTGTGCACAGCCCGCACTGCTCAGGTGACTTCTGCTTTGCACAGGGTAAAAACTAATACAGCTTCTGCTGCTCTAATGAACCGACACGAAATTTCCCTCCGTACAGGGCATTCTCGTATTTGTCTCACACCATTCCTGAGTTCACAGACAACTGCCTGATCAACATTATGAAAACTGGCGATGATTTTTATGCTACCAGTGAGACTAACTTCATCAGGAAAATTAATCCGCAGACTCTGGAGACATTAGAGAAGGTATAAATGACTGTCTGTTGTTCTGGTTCCTCATCTGCTGATGAGTAAAGTTTCAGGCTGACTCATAAGGATCCTTTAACATGTGCAGAATACAAAACTGGAAAGATACTTTTCTTCTTCTACTATTCCCTTACTTTTGAAATCATGGTCAAGTGAAATAGTGGAGATACCAGATCTTTTAAGAACTCATGAGTTCAAAATTAAATCCCAAATAGTTTGGGAAAAGCTGGGCTTTGAGCCATTGTACATAATCTAGCAAGGCTGCAGGAGTAATACCACACATCATGCTTATGGCATGATTATTTTGGATGACTTCCATTATTATGCATCTGTAGTTATCAAGTGATTTACATAATTAACAATTCAGTAGGTCAGTTATATGACTACTTTTCAAGTACCTTATGCAAGATATTACTTAATTATTAAAATGAAATCATTGAAATGATTCAATGACATTGAAATATACAATGAGTTTTTTTCTAGCATGCAGTACAGTTTGAGTACAATTTCCAAGTTTTAAATCAAGTAGAAATGTTTTTGCTCCAGAACATTGCTAGATGCATAGCCCTGTTAAATAAACTACTTTCAGGATGAAATGGGCATTTGCAGAGTAACTTCTTTAGCCAATCCTCCCGTTGTGTTACATGGCTGCAAGGGAGAGGTGAATGTAATTCAGATTCTGTAACTTGTTTTAGCCTTGAATTAGGAAATCATTTGAGTACCTACATAAGTCATTTGGCTTAACTGTTTAAATTTCAAGGCCTTTTGAAAATGGGGTACCAATAAAAGGCTACCAGTGCTAAAAAGCTGGTGGATTTGTGGTGTTAGCTGAGATCAATTTTAATTCTCTTACACATCTCTAAAATCTCCTATTGTATCATTTTCCAGGTTGACTACAGCAAATACGTAGCTGTAAATGTGGCAACTTCTCACCCGCACTATGACAGTGCTGGAAATATTCTCAACATGGGTACTTCAATAGTTGATAAAGGGAAGACAAAATACATTCTATTTAAGATTCCTCCCTCTGTGCCAGGTAAGATATGTCTTTTATCAGTATTTTCTAGAAACTTGTTAGCAATTTCTTTCCTTCTGAGGTTAAGGGGTGGTGATAAAGCTCTTCTAGAAACTGATGGCGTTCATTTTCTTAATTTTAACTTATTGTGCTATTACAAAGGTTCATCTTGAATACTGTGTAAACAGGGTATTTCAGTATGAAGAACCTTGCTTTCAGAAGAATTTGCTTTTAGAAGAATTCTACTTTGAATATTACTGTAGTGAACTAACTCTTTTAGAAGAATTTCCATTCCCTGTATTCTGATGGGTAGAGGGAGGATGAAAAGAAACAATTTTATCTATAGGGCAGTATATATAATTTGAAGTTGTAAATTTTAATTTGCTTCATAAATGAAAATGCTCTTAAAATGCTGATACTGTGACTACAGGGAAGCGTAATACCAAATAATACCTAATATAGAGTTAATTCCTCTCTAACCTGGTCTACACTAGGCCTTGCTGAAATACTGTCCTTTGTTCACAGAGCAAATCACTTGCTCTTTTTCCCTCAAGACAATCTTTTTTTTTTGTGTTGTTGTTTAAAATCAGCTGCTAATGTGATGTCTGTCCTCTTGGTTGAACAATCAAGAGGCCTTCCACAGCTGAAAGATAAGTTTGTAATTTCTAGCTGGGGCTCAAACAAAGTCAGTATAGATCAAACAGGAACATCTCCTTAGAAGTTCGAAAACATGGGGGCATTTGAACCCCCTTGTAAAGCTGCCAATTTAATTGAACACCTTTCTCTTCCATGCTGGAACTTCTGAAGACAGTAACCAGTGGAATCAAATACTAAGACGAAGGGGCTCTGTCTAAATGGATCTGGCATTGTGATATTACTGCGTTGCTTCACTCAGATGCAAACTTCTATGTTAATTCTGCAGGAGGAAACAAACCACTTTCTTAACAGGAAAATGCAAATAAACCTGAGAGGAACCTGTTCTTTCCTACTTTATACATGGGAGAAATCCAAGCACAAGATTGGATTGGAATTTATTATAAATATAATTCTATTTTTTATCATTTATGTTCAGAAAAAGAAAAGAAGAAATCTTGTTTTAAACATCTGGAAGTGGTATGCTCCATCCCTTCTCGCTCTCTGCTCCACCCAAGCTATTACCATAGCTTTGGAATCACAGAAAATTACATTGTCTTCATAGAGCAGCCATTCAAACTGGATATTGTCAAAATGGCAACTGCTTACATCCGACATGTGAACTGGGCTTCCTGCCTTGCCTATCATAAGGAAGATAAGGTATTTTTCCTAATGCTGAGCAATGGAGTCAGCCAGGCCAGTGACCTCTTCCACACTGTTCTGTTGTTCATCTGGTTCATTAACTCCAGTAATCCCTCATTTTTTTTCAACCCTTGACTTTCATGTTGCACACTTTTTTTAGAAGTTGTATTTCTTTGAATACTATCTCCCATCTCCAGAAATTTCACAAATAAATATCTGATGCTGAAGGGCTTAAGAAAGAGGATAGTTTGGCATTGTTAGAAATACTGTGTGCTAGCAGAGAAATTCAAAACTGCACTAGCATCCCCGACACATACAGTTGCTCCTGGTCCAAACAAAATACTGTATATTGTGGACGAGATCTGCTCTAGATCCGTTGCATCAGATAGGAGAGCCAGACCGGTGGAAAAGCCTGCATCCAACAGAAAGAGAGTCTTTCACTGTGGCAACTGAGGAAAAAAACTGTTTTCTGAGGACCTTATTTCCACATGCTCTGGCCATCAATAAGTGGGGCATGCTGGGGTAGGGGGCACCAGCACAGAGCACTAAGACTCTGGACTAAGGCAGATTTATTTAACTTAAAAATAGAGCAGGGGATTTTCCAGGTTTTACCGGAAAACTTCAATCCTCAGCCTAGCCCAAATAGTAATTTGCAACAGTAAAATGAGTATAAAGCACTTCCACATTCATTTTCCTCCTGCATTTTTTGGTCTTCAGGTTGGAACCTCTTGTCTTCTAGCAGCAAATCCTAAATTCTTAATATGCTTCAGTAGAAACAGACAACACATTAGAATGTTGATGGCTATCATTAGAAAACAGTAACTATTTGCTGATCATTAATGGTTTTAAATAATGTTTCCTATCTTTCAGACTTGGTTTCACTTTGTAGACAAGAAGACTAAAAAAGAAGTATCCACCAAGTTTTATACTGACGCTATGGTGCTTTTTCACCATATAAATGCTTATGAAGAGGATGGCCACATTATTTTTGATATTATTGCCTATACAGACAATAGCTTATATGATATGTTCTACTTAAAAAACCTGAATAAAGACTTTGAAGAGAGCAACAAACTTACCTCCCTACCAACCTTCAGACGATTTGTTGTTCCTCTGCAGTATGACAAGGTAGAAAGAAAATGGCTTTTTAATCTGTTCTTTGATCAGTAATTTAAAATACATCGGTGTGAATAATGGGTGAATTAATTATTAGTTGCCAGCCCTTATGTGCAAATTTCTGATTCTTTAAAGGTAACGTATACACAAAGTGTGGAGGAGTTTTGTTTTGTGTATGTATTGTGAGAAATGGCAATGAGCAGCTGGACATACAGTTACATGGATCTAGGTTCTGATACCATCCATTATGGAGAACAGGGCTATTGAGCATACATAATTTCCTTACCAGTGAGATTATTTGTAAAATGCTACCAAATACGAGCAGATATATCAACTTGTCTGTTGACTGGAAGGGCATGCATGAGGTTTTGCACAATCTGTTTCTTCCGCTTTACTGGAAGCCTATATATAATATATGCACGCTCCCAACTGTTGCAATGGTTTTAATAAAATTAGAAGATTTCATTTAAGTGTGAGATTTACCAGGAAGAGGAAAGATTTTATCTTTCAGTGTAATTTAAAACGTCGTTTTACATCATTGTTTGTAGGGAAGATTTTATACTGCCCAGCAACTTGGGCAAGTTTCTGCCTGATACATTTGGAATGGATAATACTTTTTCTTTCTACATCCTAGAATCTTGCTGCTTTGTTGCTGTCTCAAAAACAGTTATGCAGCAATGACAAAGGTTGTGTTGGATCACACCAGCTATCCAAACTACCCTGCAATCTTAAGAATTCAGCAATAGTGTATTAAAAACAAGTGTGTTACACCTATTTTTGCACTTGATCTACAGCAGGTGCAAAAAAACCAACCTTGGTGACTTTTAGTGGGAATTTGATACCTAATTCCTTGAAACCCATCTTCATTAATTAAATTCACAAACTATGTAATCCATTTATTGTGCTTCCGGGACATAGCCATGTCCATCTAAGCCTTTCTAAAGGCTCGGTGTGATTCAAAATGATTACTCTATGATATATTAAAATCCCCTGAGTATAACAAGATTTTTAATGAAGAGGTCAGAATCTAATGTTACAAGATAAACACCATAAGAAGGAACTTCTTGAAACTGGATTATTTGTTTAATCCCCAAATAGTCTATATTAATATCAAACCTGATGAAAGATCTAAATTAGAAGCATGTTCTTAGAGACACATTACTTTTTCAACTCATGTCTCTTTCAGGATGCCGAAGTAGGTTCTAATTTAGTCACACTTCCATCTATCGCAACTGCTATAAAAGAGAAAGATGGCAGCATCTACTGCCAACCTGAAATACTATGTGAAGGTGAGACATATCCATTACACAAATCTCAAATATGTTCTCTTACACACACGTAGGTGCATTCTAATAATGCCTAATAGCTGTTCATATATGTAAGATCTTTATAAAGCTAAGAGAAACAAAACTTTTAATTAATATGTTTAGTGTAGATATTGACAATACCTTTCGCTTCTTTACTTCCCTCCTCTGGGTCTATCCAGTAATATATGACCCTGAACCTCTCAGATATATATTTATCAAGAGTGAAACCCCTTAAATGTCTGAAGTTACATCAGTTTTATATTAATATAGGATCCCAAGTCTGATCTTACAACTATTAATATGGCTTGCAAAGCTACCTGTTACAAGAGTAATTTTAGTTAAATAGGTCTGTTATAAATAGTAACTTCAGTTATTGCTGTATTTTATAAAGATTGCCTTTTAAACTTTTTTCAGGGGATAATAACAGGAATATGTAATGTATATATATTTACCTAAAGTGAAAGTAATTTTGTAGAATGGTAGCCTTCAATTATATCTCAGATGTTCACATCTCATGTATTTATGAAGAAAAAACCAAAAAACAAACAACCCCCTCCCCTCATAAGTTCCAGTATAATGAATCCCTAAGAATGAAGAATTGTCATTTTTGAACTAACAACCCTGGCTTAATTATGTTGTGTTAATATCCATCTTCAGCTTTTTAGAAATTCAGACATACAAATTCTATGCAACGCCTGTTTTAAATACTGTCAAGACTTTTCACAGGGCAAAAATCCTGAAGATTGGCATATGTAAATGTACATTTGAGTTATTTTTCTTCTCTTGTTCCTAAGTCTTGAACTTTATTTTACCCAGGGATAGAACTGCCTCGCATCAACTACGACTATAATGGCAAAAAATGCAAGTACGTCTTTGCAACTGAAGTCCGGTGGAGTCCAGTTCCTACAAAGGTATAATTAACATTTACAAAGTCAGAAACTGTATTTATAGAACACAGATCAAATTTAAGCAGTTATAAGTAGACCATGCTTTACTAGTTTGGCCCAAAATATAGCCTAATCTGCATTCATACATGCAAATTCAAAATGCGTGGTTCTGAGGCCAGAAACTGCACTCTTTTTCAACATCAAGTTAAAGCTTCTAAATGACGACATTGCAGTTGGGTACTATGTTCATAAACTTCAGCACTTGAAAGCAGGGAGATGAAAAGTTGGACATATGTTAGCTTACTTGTATGATTAAAACAGCCTCACTGGGCCCAACTATGGAAACAATGTATCTTCATTTTACTAGTTGAAAATCTAGAACATTATTATCAGCTGTTAAAAACATGTAGTTCCATAGGCAGCAGAAGAGATGCTTTCCTACAGATGTGACTTGAGATTGGACTCTCGAGTATTCAATAGTGTATCTGTTTCTGTCAAAACTTTTCCCATTGGTGGGTCATTCACATGCAAAGAAACGTGAAATGCCTAAATTCTTATAAGGGTAAGCTCATGTTGTACCATTTCCCTCATAAAGTATTAATAAACTCAGGCTTCTTTATCCAGCTTTATATTTCCACAAAGTCTCTTGAATACAATAGTTAGCGAGACCCTCACTCTTCTGCTAAATTGGGCTGAATTTCTGTAATGTGCCAAGAGCTACAAAGGAGAGATTAGGAAAAAGAAGTACTAGGCAGACATGCATCTGTAACATTTTTTCCCTTTAGGAAACCTAACTAAAAAAATAAGTTACTACAACAGTATCTAATCAATTAAAAATATTAAAACAATACCTAATTTTTCAGAAAGCTTTATCTTTTGCTAGCTAGTTCTGTATTAGAGGGTAGCAAATGCTTTGTTTGTGTATGCATGATGCCAACTTCTCAGGAGACAGCCTAGAGTACAAATAGATTAAGATGAAAAGTATTAATAGTTGAAGGTAAGAGTATTGTACAGACAAACTCAGTCTTTATAATTCTTGTTCTGTGACTAAAAGGCAGCGCAAATTGAGTTCACTGTTGGTTCTTGTATATAATTACCACAACTGATTACAAAATAAAGCTGGATTTCTGCATGATGCAAGAAAATTTATTGCAGCACATCTGACAGTAGCTCAAACAAATCTGCAAGTTTGTGATTTCCAGTGTAGATAATCCCTGCTTGACTTAAATATAATAAGAAATGCTGTTAGAAGATATTTTTTTTTCACATCAGTTGCTCTTTGATGAATGCAGGCACAACAACAACAACCATGTATAATCCTTAGGTAAAGTCTGTCAGCGGAATTGCTGTCATCTTGGTTAGAAGGGAGAATTCTTCCAAACTCTTCCTCCAGTAATTTGAATAGTTTCATTTTTGTGTAAACATATTTTTTCACTAAAGGTCAAAAGGCAAAAGAATATAGCTGCATCTGTATGGGCAGAGAAAAGGCCTTAATAGAATTGAACTGAAAATGCCATGCATCTCCACTGGCGATTGGTTTGGTCAGGCACTTGACCCATTAATGAGAAGAAAATCTGTACTCTGTTCCTTCGGTAAATACCGGTATCTGTGTGGAATTCTTGCCCCATTGGTTTAATCTTTACACATCACTATTAATAGCCTTTGTTCTGGCATATACTTAACAATAGAAGGCCTTGAGAAATATTGAGGTCACAATAAAAGGAAAATAACTCACAGGATTAGAAAATGGAAGGTTTAAATCCTGTTTCCTGCTTTACTACAGAATCGCAGTGATTTGGCGCAAGAACTTAGATGTTCTGGGCCTTGGACTCTTCCTCTGTCTTGTGAGGGCATTATTTATAGTGAAGGTTGTCTCATGATCTGTTAGTATTTGTAAAATACTTAAAGCCCATAAATGAAAGGTGCAATTGTAATCTAATGAAATGAAACGAAAAGAACATTGTGTGATTATGCAGCCACTAAATGTGACTCTGAAGTTTAACATTTTCCAGGTGTTTCCTTCTTGTGATGACACATGCCTTGTTGCTCCTTAACTCTTAGCATTGATTCCGCATGCCAGCAGTCTGTTCACTTTGTGCCTTTGGAATAAACCACTGTCTGGGTCACTGACATTTTTCTTTTCTGGTCACAACAATTTAGATTATAAAATTTAATATCCAGACAAAGGAAATGCTCCACTGGGAAGAGGACCATTGCTGGCCATCTGAGCCCATTTTCGTTCCCAGCCCTGATGCAAGAGAAGAGGATGATGGTAAAATAATGACAACATTCTGAAAGCTGGGGTTACATGAGTTTTGCATTAAATCTTACAAGTTTCATTGTTCTTAGTAAAGAAAGCTGGTTTGATGCTTCCACTGTGAGATTAAAATTAGCACCAGCCATTTTACTCCTGCAGACAAAAACCCAAAGCAACAACAGACCAAAATCAACTGTGTAATGTCCCAAGGTAGCCATAAACAATAAAACAAATGCTTAGGACTTTCCAGAGAGCCACTCGGAGCTGGATTTATCAAGTTTGGAGCAGCTGAAGCTGTGGGAAGTCAGTGTTGTTACAGATGAGAACATGAAGTGGCACTGCAAGTATCCCAGTAATCTCGATCCAGTTCTGTTCTCAGGTGACTCCTTGTAAAGGCAAATGGCAAGTAGCTGAAGGGATGAGTCCCAGAACTGCCAGGCACACAATTCAGCATTGGTTTGCTTTTTTCCTTCCCAATGAACTGCAGGCAGACCAGAAAAAAGCACAGAAAAGAAGCATTCGTTAGTTCTTTAGCACTCTCAGTAGACTTCTTGACCTAGTAAGCACTTCCAGTTTGTGCCCTAAAATCCTTAGGAAACAAGAATTGTTTCCTGATGGTGTTATCTTTTCTGCTTGGTGTAACAGTATGTGTTTCTAATTCTTCATTTGTATGTCACAGGCATTGTCCTGACCTGTGTTGTGATGTCTGATCCAAAGAAAGCACCCTTCCTACTTGTCTTGGATGCTAAAACTTTCAAAGAATTGGGCCGAGCCACAGTAGATGTAGAAATGCATCTAGACCTGCATGGAATGTTTATACCAGAGAAAGATTTGAAGACTGAGACTGAGTAAAATGCTATTTATCCTATTACACAGACTGAGACACCCTTCTGCTGAATGTGGGATAATATCATTCAGGAACAACCTTCTCTTATGACAAGAAATGACTACTTATAAGAGAGAGCAATAACTTTTATTACAAATAATTATATGCACAACTGGTACATAACTATTCCAAAAGAAGAATGATCAGTATTAAGTGCTAATGTTGTATACAACTCGTGGGGCAGGGAATAGAAGAAAAAGGTGACAAGAAATGTTTTATTCGAGTAGAATATAGCTTTCTGAGCAAATGAAGTACTGTATTTATAGGGTGATGCATGGCATGAGTCACATATGTCTGCAGGTCAGGTAACTTTCATGGACTGTTTCAAGACTGCAGCTCACGATGAAAGTTGTCTCCTGCCAGAAAACCTCATGTTAAACTATCTGCTGTGATACTAATAATTCATGGCAATGCATTCTCTTGGTGCTTGATTTCTTAAACTCCACCATAACCAAAGTATTACATTGAGGTGCTACAACTTTCTAATTTAGCACCTAAAAAAACCTGCTTTGATAATAATTTCATGGTGTATTTTTCCCTTTTATGTTGACAAAAACAAGTAACTTGAAATAGAATATATGGTTTTATGTAGCATTCAATTGTACTTCAGTGCGATTCAATCTTAAGCACTTTGTATTTAGATCAGTTTTCCTTGAGGAGAATATCTGACATGGCATTTCATGTAATTAGATGATTACATTATGTAAAAGATAAACAGAAATGTACTATTTATTAATATTGCTAATAGTCTCTGTTAATAACAGTATTTATATGAATGAGAGCAGTATATTTCTAGCAGAACTCAGATACACACGTGCAACAAATTGTTTAGGTGGAGTGAAAGACCTAATTTAGACCTCATCTGAACTACACAGTAGCTGAAACTACTATTGTAGTTGATATTAGCTATTGTTGCTATAGCTAAGCATTTGCTTTATTGTCTGCTTGGGAGCATCCATGTTCTGACATGGGTTTATCGTTGCCTGTAACAGATGCTTCCTAATAAAAATACACAGCTCTCATTCATAGTCACAATCAAAAAGCACATTTCAACAGAGAGTTCAAGTGCCAAGTATACCGTGGCTGTTTTTTGTTATAGGAATGGCATTTCCTGATCCCCCGAGTGTATTTCTGTTTTTCTGATTTGGGGCATTGATTTTTCTTTAAATGAGAGCTTTTTTTCTTTGAATTGTATTTTTCTACTGTAGATACCTTTACTGTTGGAGGCATCTTTACTGATGGAGCAACCTAGGTACACATCCATCCATTTTAGGTGTTCATCTGGTCTGTATGTATCACCACACTACTCGGGTATCTCTCACTTTTATATACGCGCTCTCACAGTGTCTCTGCTGCTCACTGTGTTTTACAGGTAGAAAACAGACTGAAATCATTGTCATTTACTATCTCCCCATCACATGAGAATCTGGGCTTTGGTGACTTGTTCGTGATTACGTAAGATGTTTACAGCAGAGCAGGAATTGAACCAACATCATCCACAGTTCTTGTTTGCTCTGTAACAACTATACCTCCCTTTCTCTGCTTAAGTCTTTGCAGTTTGTAAGTATAAAGAATATACAGGCTATTTTTAATGTAAAAAAAGTCACTGTGGTCAGCTCTAGGGTTAAAATATGCAGTTTGGGGCATTCAAATGTTTATATATTCCATAAAATGGAAATAAACACTTCAGTAAGGTGTGTCTGCAGAAATAGTCATCTTTAGTGTTTTCAAGGCCTATTACCACTACTATTTAAGACAACTTTATCTTCTAAAGAAGAAATTGAACTCCATTTTTGTAAGTAATATAGAACCAGTACTGGAATGGAAGACTGACTTCTGATGTTGGCAAAAGACAGCAGATGTGGGGTTGTTTCTTTTAGTCTGAAAAAGTTTGGATTTAACAAGTGTCCACAAATATTTCTGGAATTATAAGGTGGTAATGAATCAAAAGTCTAACCATTATTATAGATCTCCTTTTAAGAGTTTGTCTCCAGAATTTCTTCTGGAGAACTCAGTGTTATGGTTTTGGATGATCATGAGTTTGGATACAGGAGTTACTTAACTTCCGAGGAGCTAATTCTTACTGGCAGAGATGACACGATAGGGGAATATTCATCGTAAAAACAATCTGCAGTCTAAGGAAGCAAATGTGTTATTTATGTTCGTGTAGAAATACTGCAGAAAATACATTGTAAGAACTTGTCTTGGGTATGATTTTTTAAACAAAGTGTGCTGTATTCACTTGGTCAGTACTACGCAGGATTGATTAGCATCAAGTTTGTAGTCAGCCTGAAGAGGAAAACAGTAATGTAAATCTGGACTTGCCAATCCCAGTATCCTCCTGTGGCAGAGACAATATGGATAAAACCATATGGCTAATCACAAATGTGGTCAAGAATGTTTTCAGCAGTTGCAACAGTAATCTGGTGAAAGGTTTACCCTGGATATGGTAATACACTGTATCGTTTCTAGGCTGACAATAGCAAGGGGGAATGCATATACGCTCTGCCAAGTGGCTGCAAGGCTTGTGGGATTTTTTTGTTGTGGTAACATGGCACACGGTAATGAGTCTGTCATTCGGTTTGCTTCTCTGACATCCTTCGCGGTGAATGAAATCTTGAGGGACAGAAAGGTTCGATCCTTCTTTTGCACCAATTTAAGTCATAAATTAGCCCAGTAAAACTAGTGGATTTATTGTAATGGCTTAAAAAGAAATCTAGATTCAGTGACTGCAAATAAAAATAGTAAGGATAGATAATCCATTAAAGGAAAAAAACATAGTTGAGCAAGAGAATCAGGTCATGGGTATGCGTACACATAATTACTTCACAGATGTTACAAATGGCCCTCTAGTTGGTAGAGTGGTTTGGTTTGTTTTTGGTTTTGTTTTTTTTTATCAATGTGTTTCATTAAATGGAACAAATAACAAAGCATAATAATTAATTTGTTCTCTGGAAGTGGATATTATCTGTTACACCTTGTCCCATTGCCCCACATATGCAGCAGGAGGAAGCACAAACACTGTTTACTAGGACAAGTTAAAAACCAGAAATGCAACTATGTTTTCCTACATAACAATCTATGCAGGAGGCACAGAAACAAACCAGTGTTTTTCTCTTTAAATAACCAGGCCACTCAATAACAGCTTTCGCAATAATTTAAACCACTGTTCCCTTGGGTCTGCAATTACCAAAGTATTAATAACAAGCAAAATACATCTTTCACCAGCAGCGTGAGATGCAGAGTGCTCTCTGCTGTCATTACCCTCAAAGAGATCCATCAAGCTCTTCCTCATTCTACACTTGACATCCTGGATAATTATACCCATGCCAGAAGAAGTGGCCTTCTAATATTTTTAAATGGGTATGTTATAACAATGAGTGATGCAAAGTTGCTGGTGTTTCATGCAGATTACTATGTTTTTAGGCCTTCCATCGTATCAGGATGTGAAACACATCCTCTGCTTCTAAAAGTCTTGTTCAAAGCGGCGCGACAAACCTAGAGCACGGTACTCCTCTCTGTGACCCCTCTCCAGCCAGAAAGCGCTTAAGCGAGGGTTGGACTGTAAACGCTGGCTTAAACGGGGCTGTTCACACTCTTCACAAGCGGGCACTTGGTGCAGTGTTTTGGCTGCTGGGGTCTACGTGCGCGGATGTCCCGGCTGAAATCTCCCTCCGGAGAACAAACCAGCATTGTGTCTAGCTTGGAAAGGACAATGTTGCCTCTGTAAAGTCATTAGTTCCTCTCTCCTATGGGGACATTTCCAGACACCTTTATTCTTTCTGCTAGTGGTAAAATGATTTGGAGACACCATCAAACTGGATTAGGATGAATTACAAAATAAAATTTTAAGTTGTCCACGTTTCAAAGATACGTATTTTTGACATCACTGATTTAAAGAAATGCAAATAATAAAAGCATGTGACCCACCACAGCTTTACTAGATCAGGCCCTCTGAAAATTTTATTCTCCCAGTGGAGAAACAGAAAGCGTGGTGTCCTTTTGGGCGTTTCACAGCCTAAGAAATCCGAGTGTACCTTTGACTGTCAGGGCAGGGGGCCACGGCGAGCCGCTGCGTTTGCCCCCTCCTGGCAGCATCGACTGAACTGTCGGTAAAGTAGATGACAGTTTTTGAAACACTTTCACTCGGTGCAAATCGCGTTTCACTACTTAAATACTGGATGCTGTTAAAGAAAGCAGCAGCAGATGGAATCAAGTCGTCTCGCAATGTGAAATTAGGCACGTTAAATATATGGCCTAAACCCTTGTGAACAGTCCTGAAGACAATCTTTTTGCCTGAAAAGGGCGTATTTCCAGCTGGCAGCTGTGGGAAGCGGCACTATCGAAACGAGTCTCGCTGTATTTAATTCTCATTCTCTTACTTTTTCTCATGCTAACGCCTATCATTTTCACCTCCAGCTCGCGTAAGGGAAAAAACAAACAAATAAAAGGCTGGTTTTAGTCACATTTTAAAGCCGAGAGGGAAAAAAAAAAAAAAGATAATTTCGCGGGCGATGCTGAGTTCAGGGTCCCCGGCCTGCAGCCACCGCGGGCACCCGCCCCGCCCCGGCG
>NW_008795126.1:3822789-3823133 GCF_000699145.1 Aptenodytes forsteri | reverse complement strand
CCCCCCTGCGGCCGGTGCCGCCGTGCGCTCCCCCGCGGACCGAGTCCCTCCGGAGGAGCAGGCGCGTTCTCTGCATCGAGCTGCTGCTTTTCTCAGCTTTGAAAGGCCGTTTAACCCCCTGGGGGAGCAAATGCCCCGAACAACCGAAGTGCTTGCTACGGAGTGCCTGGCGTAAGCAAGCGACCCAGAAAAAAACAAACTTCACAACGATCGCAAGGGAGGCGTTCGGCCGAGGGGCAGCACCCCGCAGGCAGCGGCACTGCCTGTGCCTCTGCGCGGCGCTTTCCGAGCCGCGCGCTGGTGCAGTGTACCTGCTGCTGGCTTTGTGGGTGCCGGGGGTGGGG